>NW_019154104.1:20619239-20789799 GCF_002288905.1 Enhydra lutris kenyoni | reverse complement strand
AAATATATATATATATATATATATATATATATATATATATATATATATATATATATAAAATCAGTATATAACCTGAGCAGCTCTTTAAACAGATTCACCTGCTCAGGGAGGGTATACTCTACTGGTAGGCGTCTGAGCTATTGCTCCCTAGAACCTGAGCAAAGCAGTGAGTGCTCAAGAAGTGGGAGATCATCCTGCTAGCAGAGAGAGGTTGGAGCCTGGACCACAACATGGCTGATTCCACAGCTGACTGGCAGGAAGCACGATGAGGTCAGCATGATCCATCAGGAAACAACTGAGCAGGCCACCAGAGAAGAGGACGGCAGAACGAACTCTCACACACATTCTGCAAACTCTGCCCTCCTTCTCGTCATCACATTTCCTATTCAATAATGAACATGGAAAGTAGCACTTGGGCTCCCTCTGAATCCAACAGTGTTCTCTCAATCAGATAGAACCTCGTAAGTAAGATAACTGCTCATAACTTTTTTAATGTATACTAATGGCATTAAGAATGTAGTGTTTTTCTAAAGATTTTATTTATTTGAGAGAGAGAGAGGACAGAAGTAGAGGGAGAGGGAGAAGCAGACTCCCACTGAGCAGGGAGCCCAATGAGGGGCTCGATCCCAGGACCCTGAGATCATGACCTGAGCCGAAGGCAGACACTGAACCGAATGAGCTACCCAGGCGCCCCAAGAATGCAGTATGTTTTATGTACTACAACAGAAAGATAACCAAAATGAATAAAACTTTTTTTATTAACATATAACCAAGATACATAATTAAGTGGAAAAAAGCAAGCTATAGAATTATAGGAATCATATGATCCCATTTAGGAGAAAAATATATACATCACATACATACACTTATGTATGCACTTATGTAGGCCCAAAAATTTCTAGAAGCACACACAAGTATTAGCAATGTAGCAAAGTAGCTAATACACAAGTATTAGCAATGGCTATGACCAGGGTGGGGAGGGACCTTTTAACTTGAACCTTACACATTTCTGTACTATTGAACTGTTTATCATGAGCACATACTGCTTAAATAATTTAAAGAATGACTTTTTAAACATTAAAATAACCAAACAAATACAATTTATGGGAATATCCTTTCAAGAGGCAACTGGCAAAATGTATGAGGAACCTTTAAAGATGGCTGCGCCCTCGGGCCTTCTCAGAAGTAGAGTAACTACTGAGAAGAAATATATAGCACTGGGTTAAAAGCACAGACTTGGTAGCCAGACTAGCTGGTTCAAATTCTCCGCCACTGACTAAGTGAGTTACAGTAGGCAAATTAATTAACTCCTCTGCACCTCCACATCTTCCCCCCCCAAGTCTTGACCTCGTAGAGCGGACACGAGGATTAAGTGAATTCATTATATGTGCAGTGCCGAGCATAGTACATGGCCTACGGTAAGCACTCCATAAACATCAGTCCAAAATAGTACTAGGACTTGTAGCTGATCCTAAGGAAACAGGCAGAATGTGGACCATTCCTTTAAATACATGGAAAATATAAGCAGGAAAAAATGAAAACCACTACTAAAACAAGGGCATAATTAACTAAATGTAAAAAATGATCCATCCATATAAACAAAAAGCATACAACTACTTTAAAGACATATTTTCATTAAATATTTAATGGCGTGGGAAAAAATGCTAGGCTTCAATATTCCATGAGAAAAGCGAAGTACATAACTGCACATACGTACACTATGACCCCAATTCTCTTTAAAATTGTGGAGGCCGAGAAAAATCAAGGCCATCCCACCCTCAGGTTTAGCCTTACCTAACTAAGTACAGCCATCTCAGACCCCTGTGCCCAAGGGCTGAACTTTCCTTACTTTACTTTAGTTCCAGGAAGCCCCACCCAACTTTAGTTCTAAAGACCCCCACCCTACTTTAGTTCCAGGAAGCCCCACCCTGCTTTGGTTCCGGAGACCCCCCACTCTGCTTTAGTAACAGGAACCCATAAATATCCCTGCCTTAACTAAGCTCGGGGTCCAAGTCCCTACTCCACTGCATTGGGTATACTTGGGTCCAAGCTTAAGCATGTCACCTCGGGGTCCAAGTCCCTATTCCACTGTGTCTGGTATACTTGGGCCCAAGCTTAAGCTTGTCGAATAAACCCTCGTGTGATTGCATCGGTGCTTGGCTCCTTGGTGGTATCTCGGACGCGAAAACTCGGGCACAACAAAATAAGTAGCAGGGGCGCCTGGGTGGATCAGTCAGTTAAGCGTCTACCTTCGACTCAGATCATGATCCCAGGGTCCTGGGATCCAACCCCACATCAGCCCACTGGAGTCTGCTTCTCCCTCTCCCACTCCCCCTGCTTGTGTGCTGGCTGTGTCAAATAAATATATAAAAATCTTTAAAAAAAAAATAAAAATAAAGTAAGTAGCAAAGAATCACTTAACATCACCATTTATCTACCCATTTTTTACATACTTAGTTTGCATTATTTTACCATTACAAAGAAAACTGCTTTGTAATAATTCCTACTTTAAAAGTCATCACATCCTCATAAAGGTCTCCCTGCGTTCTGGTGGGAGAGTTTCTCTAAGGCTAATTCCCAGAAGTGATTCGGCTGAAATACGTATTATGCATATCTTCACCTACACTAGATACCTCTGAATGGCATTTCAAAGTGGTTGTACTGATCTGAACTTCAACTGGCCGTCTGTAAGAGCTTACAATGCTTCACATCCTTTTTGACATTTTAGCGCCAGACTTATCAACGTCTGCTCTTATAGTGCTGGGGCTGTCTTCTGCATTTCTTTGATTACTAGAGAGTTGAGATTTCTTCATTTGTGCATCACAGTTTTGATCAAGCCTCTTAGGTGATTTGTCTCTCCATCTTCCCAAAAGTTTATATACTTTTTCCTGACCGTATTCCTGTATATATTATCTAAAATAAAAAGACAATCATATAGAAAAAAAAAAAAATCTCATTTATCATATTAGAACATAGCCCTGGCCTTCACAAAGTGTTTTGACTCAGTGAGTTCATGAGTAATTGGACAAGGCTAAGAATACCAAACAGAGAAAGGAAAAACTGGGAGAAGCAGGAAGCCAAACAAATCAGTTTGTCGCTGATAATTTATCTGTTTATGCCCATCCCCATTCTTCTGTTCCAAAAAGAATTCAATGCTCCTTATAGAAATAAATAAAACAGGGGCGCCTGGGTGGCTCAGTGGGTTAAGCCGCTGCCTTCGGCTTGGGTCATGATCTCAGAGTCCTGGGATCGAGCCCCATATCGGGCTCTCTGCTCAGCAGGGAGCCTGCTTCCTCCTCTCTCTCTGCCTGCCTCTCTGCCTGCTTGTGATCTCTCTGTCAAATAAATAAATAAAATCTTTAAAAAAAAAAAAAAAAGAAATAAATAAAACAAAGGAAAGCCAAATTAAAAAAAAAAAAAAGACAGCCATTCTATTCTACACTGCTGTGAACTATGAAAACTTCAGTTAGTGTGTCTGAACAGCTACAAAAACTCTAGTGGGTCAATGTGCCTAATGCAGACCTTACAAGTAGTTTCCTATTAAAACGATAACCAGGAAATTAACAAAGTTCTGATTTAAAGAAGAGATTAAAAGCCAAGTGACAACCAAAAAGATAAAAACAAATTTTTCAAAGATGTCAGTAAGTTAGAGAACCCCACAATTCCCTGGGGAGAGCCAAAACCGTGCATTTTGAAATGAGTAACTCCATGGACAGAAGCAGCAGGTCCCGCACCCCAGTCTCCGCCCCAGAGGACAGAACTAAATATATGGTCCAGGGGAAACTCTGGGGACACCAGTTACCAAGAATCATCACAACTCCAGCTGACCAGGCTCTGTGTATTTTCAGAAAACTTCATGACTCATACCACCTCATAAGCATAGTGTAACTATTTTTCTCAAAATTGCCTAACAAACTGGCTGGGAGGAGGACATCCAAGTCCCCTGAGGGTAAAATCCCTGAGCACTAATTACTGCCCACAGCACTCCGTGCCCCTGCCAATCTAATTTAAACATTAAGCTGCGTTAGCTTAGAGAAAACCTAAGGAACTCTAGAACCCAGCCATTGGCCTCTTCGTTAAAATTTATACTGATCAGATTGACAGCCCTTGGTATACCACAGTATATGGCCTCAGCCTCTTTTGACGATGTCTGCCATACCGGGGTGTGATCTTCTACTGTGACTATCTTTGAGCCATTTCAAGGACATTTGCCAGAACATCTAAGTATACCTTCACCTCAAATCAAATCAGAAGTATGCATTTCATGAATAGTTCAAATACAATCACTTTTCACAAATTTTTTTCTTAATATTCTCCACCCTATTTAATGCTTATGCAACATTTACTATATGCCACATCTTTGTTTCTTCAAGTGTGCCATTCTATTTGAACCTCAGCTCAACTTCATTAGGAACGTTCTCTTATTATTCCTATTCTACAGATGAGGAAAAAGGTTTGAAGAAGGACTAAGAGGAAGACAAAGGTTATTGTCTATCTTGTTCTCTACTGTACTTCCCCGCACCTCAAACTCTACCCAGCACATGGGTGTGCTCTTTTACTTGTTGAATGAATGAACAAATGAAGGAAGTTGCCAAGACCAAGGAACTGGGATTCCAACACAAGTCTGTATGACTCCAGAACCCAAGCTTTTAACCATTGTCTTCAGTCCTTTGAGGCTGCTAAAATAAAACAGCGCAGACCGGATCGCTTCTAAACAGAAATGTGTTTCTCACACATCTGGAGGACAGAAGCCCAAGATCTAGACGCCAACAAGGTCAGGTTCTGGTGAAGGGACTGCTCCCTGGTTTACAGATGGTGCCTCTGCACTATGTGCTCACTGAGTGGACAGGGCAAGGGAGCTCTCTGGGGCTTCTCTCCAAGGGTGTTAATCTCACTCAAAAGGGCTCCATCCTCATGACCCATCACCTCCCAAAGGCCCACTGATACCATCACATTGGGCATTACGGTTTCAACATAGGAATTTTGGGAGGACACAAACATCCAGCCTAAAGCAACCACAATGCAAAACCCACAAGCTTTGTTTAAAGGGTAACTTTTCATTTTGACAGAATTTCAAACTTGTAGAAGAGTTGCAAGAATGGTACAAGGAACTCTCATATGCAATTTACCCAAATTCACTTATTGTGACAGGGTACCCCACTACAAACCTTCTAAAAACCCAATGGATTGAGCCAATCAGCATATGCCCAAACTCTGTTCTTGCGCACACCAGAGCCTCGTCTTATACCAAATCCCCTTCTCCTCTGCTGTCCTTCCTATCCCTCCCCGCCCCAAGTCTCTATCCCCTAGTCCTCACGGCATCCTCATATCCCTAGATCCAATCTTGCCAACATTTCCCAGCCTCTCTCCAGATCCCGCATGCCCAGCACTGCCCCCAAAGAACCTGCTCCCGTCCTGCTCCTCCGTCCTAAGCCTGCAGGCATACTAACAAAGCACTGTCCACAAAGCAGACTACAAGAAGGAATTCAAGGGGATCCCTTTGAGAAATTCATTATAAAGAATGCTAAAATAGGGTGCCTGGGTGGCTCAGTGGGTTAAAGCCTCTGCCTTCAGCTCAGGTCATGATCCCAGGGTCCTGGAATTGAACCCCACATCAGGCTCTCTGCTCAGCAGCGAGCCTGCTTCCTCCTCTCTCTCTGCCTGCCTCTCTGCCTACTTGTGATCTCTATCAAATGGATAAAGTCTTTTAAAAAAAATTAAAAAAAAAAGAATGCTAAAATAAATACATACATAGTAAAGATCAAAGACTGTGTCAAAGTAAAATCCCTGAAATACTAAAAATAGGCAAAACAGAAAAAAAAAGACACCAAATAAGCAAAGTACTTAAATAGGATTCCATGTCCAACTAGTGAAATGACAGAAATGCGATACATACTCACTGTGTGTACACACACACGCGCGCACACACACACACACACACACACACCTCTGACACAATCTACTTCAAGAGAATATAACCCAGAAAAATAATTCCAGGTATAGAAAGAGCTGTCATGATATTTATTCGTGACATTATTTTTAATAGAGAAATTTTACTTATAATTTCTTGTCTGACAATTGTTATTTGGGTATATTTAGAAAATGCAATATTGTGCAGCTATCGAAACTGTTTATAAAAATCATATAATAATATAGTAAAATGCTGGGGCCACCAGGTGGCTCAGTCAGTTAAGCATCCGACGCTTGGTTTCGGCTCAGATCATGATCTCAGGGTTGTGAGCTTGAGCCCTGCACTGGGCTGCACTGGGTGTGGAGATTAAGATTCCCTCTCTCCCTTTCCCTCTGCCCCTGCCCCGCTCGCTCACTCACTCACTAAAAAACTAATAATAACAATATAGTAAAATGTTTATAAAGTTTCATGGGGAAAGGATTACAAGTTTACATCTTTAATGTGATGACCAGCGACATGTTTTGTTTTGTTTTTTTAACACTCAGAACACTCACTATAAGAGTACATACTAAAATGTTAACAATGGCTATTCCTAGGTGCAAAGATTGTACTTGGTCCTTGTTTTCATTTACTGTAACTCTACTGTAGTAGCCAATGTTTTCTACCCTTAACCTGTATTCCTAATGTAAGCCAGAGGATATGAATTCAGACAAACTGGATCACTGAACAACCTGCCCTAAACTTAGAATTCCTATTCCCCTAACGATAGCAACAACTTTGACATTCCTTTTGGGAACCCTCTTCCCAGCTTTTAATGGGCCCAGGGAATGCTTTGACCAATGCACTGTGGTAAGACATCATGATTTCACTGAGAGTACCCAGTCAATTCTCAAAAGGCAATTTTCAGGGGCGCCTGGGTGGCTCAGTGGGTTAAGCCTCTGCCTTCGGCTCAGGTCATGATCTCAGGGTCCTGGGATCGAGCCCCACATCAGGCTCTCTGCTCGGCAGGGAGCCTGCTTCCCCCTCTCTCTCTGCCTGCTTCTCTGCCTACTCATGATCTCTCTCTCTGTCAAATAAAAAAATAAAATCTTAAAAAAATTTTTTCTTAAAAAAAAAGGCAATTTTCAATAATCAATAATACTTTTTAAGTTATACTTTTCTATTATCCATTCTGTGCCGCCCACCCACTGCTACTGTTTTCGTGATTTCTGGCCTGTTGATGGCTATCATGACACAGCAATGGTAGAGAAGCCATACTGCTATGGGAGGGAAGTGATACCACCTAGCACAGTGATCCCACCTACCCAGATACCTGGGAGGCCTAAGACAAAGAAGGGGCAATGGTTTACGGCTTGAGGGCCCCAGATGGGTTATACAGCATCCACTGTGGTTGCAGGGCTTGCAGCCCACCCAGGTGCAGGCCCTCTGTTACACAGAACTGAGCACCAACCACCAGGATGGAGCAAATGAAATCTATGCAAAAGCAGGACGCTTTCTAACAGGATTTTACTAGATTATCAAAACAATATATTGACAGTACTGCTGAGATACACAACAAAAACAATTCGCCTGATTTTAAAAGACAAAGATACGATGCTTGGAGATGCTTCCCAAAAGAAGCCATCACTGGTGTATTCAACATGAATTTTAGGGGCGTGGGATGGGCCTTTGGTGGTACAGTGAAGAGCATCAAGCGCCACAGAAGAAATTACTCCTGTTTAAGTTCACTTTCAGAATTTCAGATTCTGTTAAAGAGAAAGTCCCAACTGGGTAATAGCATTATCTTTATCTTCTCCTGAACACTTGCTCATCTCCCTTCTAAATAAAGAAAAAACAAGCTCCAGTCTCAGAACCTTCCATGAACAACAGTCCCTAGAGAGGAAATAGTATGTTATTACATTTGTTGCGAGGCAGAAGATTCTTGCTGGTTAGAAGGAGCTCTAGAGTAAACCAGCCAGGCTTTACCAGCCAGAGCTGCTACTTAGTAACTGTGTGTAACCAATCACTTCACCTCCCTGTGCCTCGGTGTCCTCACCTGCAAAATGAGGCTGGGAAACAGCAATTAACACATGGAGGGGGTGAGAGAGGATTTTTTTCTTTTTAAGATTTTATTTTTAGGGGCGCCTGGGTGGCTCAGTGGGTTACACATCTGCCTTCGGCTTAGGTCATGATCCTGGGTCCTGGGATTGAGCCCCTCATCAGGTTCCCTGCTCGGTGGGAAGCCTGCTTCTCTCTCTCCCACTCCTCCTGCTTGTGTTCCCTCTCTCACTGTGTCTCTCTCTGTCAAATAAATAAATAAAAAATCTTTTAAAAAAATTTTAAGCAATCTCTACACCCAACGTGGGGCTTGAACCTACAACCCCAAGATCAAGAGTTGAATGCTCTACCGACTGAGCCAGCCAGACACACTGCTGGTGTAAGGACTAAATGAACTAATTCATATAGAGTCCTCTGATGGTATATAATAAACACCAATTACTATTATCATGTGTCTGTATTTTCTGTCTTGGGAAATTTCTACCTGTGATACTGATTCTCCATTTACAGTGATAACAAAAAGTTGTCCTCCTGAACAACCTAATTAATATAGATTTAAAAAAAAAAAAAAAAAAAAGGTGAGTCCTGTTCAGGTAACTGAGCCTCAATGCAAGATCAACTCACCAGGGCTGGGCCACACCACGCGGAAATGAACGCTTTTCCTACTGTCTGAAAGCCTGGTTTTTCTCCAACACGGGGACCTGTCACTTTTTAACAACAGCCCAAGATCCCTCTGTGCCCTTGTTCGTAGCAGGATGAGCTCTAACTCATTAGGTGTGAACTCCCCTCTGGTGCTTCCTTTCCCTACAATCTTGCTTTCCACCCCAGTTTCCAATCTCCAGCACCAACAAAAGGGGAGCTGAGTGTTCTTACCACCCACTGGCACCCCAGTGGAAAGCACTCAGGGCAGGAGCCCCACTGACCTTCAGGGCTTTGAAGATGACCCCCGGGTGCCGGGGAGAACGGGTGGTGTTGTTCTCTAGCTGCTGCTCCAAAGCCCACCGCAGTCCAGAGAAGTCGGTGGGAGGGTTGTAAGTCCTCGTTCCCTTGTAGTGAATGGAACTGAAGGCTTCAGGGAAGCGGCCCAGCTTCCGGAACCGGTCCTGGATGAGCTTTTCTGGTACCTCTGAGGGGTGATCTGGACAAGGAAACGGGTACAGGAACATGACCTTTCTTAAAAAAAAAAAAATCTGTCTTGCATTATAAAAGTAATACACAGTCTGACTCTATATAATAAAGTACATAAACAGGCACCACTGATCTATGCTGTTAGAATTCAGGTTACCGTTAACCAGAAGGGAGCATGAGCAGGGCTTCCCCAGGAAGTGGGTGCTGGCATGTCATGTCAGGTTCTGCTACTGCTTTCACAGACTATAAAATTCATCACATTAATACACTTGTGATATGATGTGCACTCTTCTATATGTACACTGTACTTCAAGGGAAAGTCTTTTTTAATCTGCTCATTGTAAAAAAATGCAAACAGGTCAAAGCATTAAAAAAAAATAGATTTTCTCCACCCCACCCCCCGCACTAAGGAACATTTCAAATAAATAACCACTTCGAACATGCTGGTCTTCTGATGGTGAAGCTATATACAAGCTCCCAATGTATCTGAGGGTAGTTTCACCAATCTTTATGCAGAAATTTGTGGAGTGGTAGTACGGATGATTTCAATAAATATCCTGGAGAGAAATGTTAGAAGGGCTTTTTAATTTCCTTTAGTATTTTAACAACAACCACAAAATCACTCCAATTAATACTGGAGATATGGCCCTACTCAAATTTGAAAGTGCAGTCATCAAAAAGAAGTGCCCAAAATTCTGTAGTTCATCCCTAAATCCATCTCCTCCTGATCTTTTCCTGTGGCAGTGACTTTAGGTCCCAGGGTATCCCAGGATCAATCACCAAGGAGTGACTCCTCCCAACACCACCCAGGTACCAGCTTGGCTACCCTCCATCCCTCCCCAACATCATCTCACAGCTGGTCTCTGGACATAAAATCACTGCTCCCTAGTGATTATGGGTTCTATGTTTTCCTCATTTATGAAACAGAGAATTCATTTGCCTACTAACTCCCACCTGGAATCCTCTGTCCAGAAAAAGAATAGGATCAAATAAAATCAGAAAGCGGGACACCTGGATGGCTCGGTCCATTGAACGTCGGACTCTTGATTTCGCTCAGGTCATGATCTCATCAGGGATGAGATCCAGCCCCACATGGAGCTCCGCCTGCTTAAGATTCTCTCTCTTCCTCTCTCTGCCCCTCCTCACTGCTCACTCACTCTCCTTCCCCCCCAAAAAAAGAAATTAAAATAAAATTAAACAGGAGCGCCTGAGTGGCTCAGTGGGTTAAAGCCTCTGCCTTCGGCTCAGGTCATGATCCCAAGGTCCTGAGATCGAGCCCCGAATCGGGCTCTCTGCTCAGTCGGGAGCCTACTTCCTCCTCTCTCTCTGCCTGCCCCTCTGCCTACTTGTGATCTCCCTCTGTCAAGTAAATAAATAAAATTTTTTAAAAATAATTAATTAAATAATTAATTTAAACAATATAAAATCAGAAAGTCTGAAACAGAAAACTCCAATTATCAATTTGCCCACAATTCTGGCACCTCTTCTCCTTCCCTGCGTAAACTGGCTGCCTTGGTTCCATCTTCGAGTTTCAAGAATCAGCAACAGTATTCCAGAAAGAGCTCTGAATTTAGGAGTTAGGAAACCTTATTTTGAGCCCCAATTTTGCAACTATCTGGAAAACTTCTGGTTACATAACTCAAGCTCTCTGAGTGCAGCTTCTTCATCTGTAAAATGGGGCTGCTGTTAACTGGACCGAATAACAAGAATACAGTAAGTTAGCATTTATTTTTTTAAAAACCACCTATCACAGTATATGGTATATAGCGCAAAAAAAAAAAAAAAAAAGAAGAAGAAGAAGAAGAAGAAAAGAAAAAAGTTATTTATGAAGGGCTCATTATTTCAAAATTCTGAACTAGAAATTAAACTTTCCCCTTACCAAGGTTGTAAAAATCCAAAGTGGCATAAAAATGTAGATCACAGAGGGCACCTGGGTGGCTCAGTTGGTTAAGCATCTGCCTTCAGCTCAAGTCATGATCCCAGGGTCTTGGGATTGCGTCCCACAACAGACTCCCTGCTCAGGAGGGAATCAGCTTCTCCCTCTCCCTCTGCCCCCCTCCTGCCTGTGGTCTCACATGCCCTCTCTATCTCCCATTCTCTCACTCTGAAATAAATAAAATCTTGAAAAAAAAAAAGTAGATCACGGAAGGCATCCTCAAGTCAGTACTTCCAACCTTCTCCCCTTACCTCAGAGTCACCTGCTAAGGAGACTCTGCTGGAACATTTAATTTCTCATCCTCCCACAAGAGCCTGGTCTTTCTGATTCTAACTCTTTAATATGGCCCTGGTCTGTCCACTTCCCTCCTGTGTCACTGGCCCAGCTCAGCCCCCATCACTTCTCGTCTAGCGCCATGGTGAATGTCCCAGCTGGTCTCCCTGCCTCCAGGCACGCCTCTGTGGTTCAGCCAGCAACAGGCTGCCGTGCGGTCTTTGGAAAATACAGATCCGCTCGTTTAACTCCATGCTTAAAATGCTTCAGGGGCTTCGGTCCTATGTGAGAACTGAGTCAAGGCAACCCACAATCTGACCCCCAGGTATCTCCAGCATTCCCTCCCTTACAATGCGTGCTTCAGACACAGTGAGAACCAACAAACCGGAGCGTCAAGCACTTATCCAGGCTCTTTAGACACAGCAGTGAGTAAGATGGGCAAGGTTCCCGCCTTCGTGAGTTCCGGTTGTAATTGAAGAGAAACAAACACAAGCAAGCGAGCACACACAGGAGGACCATACACAGGAGGACCGCAGACGGTGACAGCGGTTCTGATGCAAACGAACAGAGCCGTGCAGAAAGAGTGTAAACTCAGGGGCAGGGAGGACCACCTACGGGGGATGATCAGCCAAGGCTCCAAGGGGGACAGAGCAGCATAGGCCAAGGTGGCAACACAGAAAAGGCTGGCGCCATGGCTACCGGACAGGAGTGTACGCAGAGGTGGTGAGCGCCCGTACACGGTGGGGGCACGCGGGGCAACGGGAGGGGAGGAAGCGGGTAACAAGGGAAGGAGGTCAGAGACACAGACAGGACTCAGAGTGGGGACATCGTAATGAGTTTGCGGGTAAAGGCACGGACAGCGTACAAGCAGGAGTCCAGCATGATCTAAACGATAAAGCGAGCTTCTGAGTGGAGCACCTGGCTGCTGTGCGGGGCTCGCACGGAGGGGCTGGAAGCGAGTTCCAGAGGCTCTGGCAGGACCACCTGTGGGTTCCTAGACACAACCTGCTCCCCACAAGCCACCAGGGGTTTGCTCCTTCCAGAGCATCCTTCCTCTCTGGCCCTATCAAGCCACATGTCTAGGTTCAAGTCCCACCTCCTGTTTCCCACACCCCCTCAGGAGGTGTGGAGAGTCCCTCTTCTGCACTCCCACAGCTCCTGGACCCACATCCGCTCCAGAAGAGAACCCGTGAGGTCTCCCCAACGAGACAGGGAACTATTCGAGGGTGAGAACTGCTTTTCTCCGCCCTGTGCCCCATGGCTCAGCACATGGCATTGTGCCACTTAAGAAACCTGATTGACTGGGAACCTGGGTGGCTCGGTCTGTTAAGCGACTGCCCTCGGCCCAGGTCATGATCCCAGAGTCCCGAGATCAAGGCCCCTGTCAGGCTTCCCAGCTTAGCAGGAAGTCGGCTTCTCTCTCTCCCTCTGCTCCTCCCTCTGCTCATGCTCTCTCTCTTGCCCACTCTCTCAAATAAATAGGTAAAATCTTAGAAAAGAAAAAAAAAAAGAAAAAAACTTTGTTAACTGATGGGACGCCCAGGTGGCTCAGTCAGTTAAGCATCTGACTCTTGATTTCGGCTCAGGTCATGATCTCAGGGTTGTGAGATCGAGGCTCATGTGGGGCTCCACACTGAGTGTGGTGCCTGCTTCAGATTCTCTCTCTCTCTGTCCTCCCCACATTATCCTTAAAAAAAGAAAAAAAAGGAAGAAACTACGTTGACTGAATGAACAGGTAAATGGGACCACTGTGTTAGGAGCTAACATTACTGTCCCCACTGGTGTCCAATCACTGTTGCTGCACTGTGCACTGCTCCCTCATCCTCCCTCAGGTCACAATTTTGCTTCCTACTTCTCTCAGGGATTAGAAACAGTAAGACAATTAATTACCAGCAACCGTGTCCACACACTCTGCTTTCCCCCCTGTGCTTATGGAGAGACTGTCCATGCTTCTGAGGCCAACACACCCACATGGGCCTCACCCCAACGGTTCTGCTCTCTTCTAGCCACGCTGTTCCCTTCCCTTTGCACCAGCACACAACCATCTACAATACCTCACAGCTTCCATTTAAAGAAGGGGGAGAAAAAAACCCTTGAAATCCCACATCAGCCTCTAGCCATCATTTCGTTTGTCTGCTTCCCTCTATAACACAACTCTTTCAAAGACTGGAATATACTCACAACCTTCATTCTTCCCCTGCTCTCTCTTGAACCTATCCTCATCAGGCTTCCATGCCCACCACCCCTGGGAAACAGGTCCTCTCCGGATCACCAAGGCTCTCCACACTGCCTAAACTAGTCATTAATCCTCAATCCTCAATCCCCATCTTGACCGGATTTTGACACCTGTTGCTCACCCCACCCTTCTTCAAACACTCCCTCAGGTCTTGCCCAGGCAGAAACTTTGCTGGGCCATCCCCCTCCTCCACCAAGTTACTACTGCAGCCCAAGGGCTGCCTCCTTGTACCCAGAAAGGTCAATCCGTAACAGTCCCCTGTCTACTCACCAGAGCCCAGCAGCTGAGTGTGCACAGTCTCATGGAAAATGATAACAGCAGGGCCCAGGGTGGACAAGGGGACATCCAGCCCACAGCGGGCAGTGGTAGCCTTGAGCTCCTTGGTGAAGTGCTTCAGGTAAGCTTCTGAGGCGTCCCCAAGGAACTTGAAGAGGTCATTATGCAGCCGGTCTGCGTGAGTTCGATAGATGACGAGGTCTGAGATGGCCAGGACCTTAAGCAGCAGCCGTGTTCTCTGGCTGAGATTCACTGTCGCCCCCAAGAGCCCTTCTGTGTCTATCACTGCTACTTTGTGGACCGGGTCATAGGCTGCCCACACCCCCACGGTGCAGGACTCCTGGGCAGGCGAAGTTTTAAATACTTCACGGCCATAAAAGAAAGTGTGGTTGAGAGTATGAGACTTTCCATCACCAGTATTTCCAAAAATGGAAACCACCTTCAAATGCTGATCAGGTTTACAGTCCAATTTCCTAATAAAGTCCTCTTCATTCGTTACCTTCAAAAAAAAAAAAAAGAAGAAGAAGAAGAAGAAGAAAAGAAAAGAAATATAAACTGCATAACAGAAAACTTACAAGAAAACTTCCCAAGGTCAAGATCCTTGACTGAACTGTCAAGGTGGCAAAGGAAAGAAGCTCCAGGATGGAGGCTCCCTCCCAGCCTTATCCCCAGCAAACAGCTAAGAGGAACTTGCAAAGCTTTAGGCAGTACAATTTAGTGCTCAGGAAAGAGCTACAACTATAAAACTCTTAGAATATGACAAAGGAGGGGGCGCCTGAGTGGCTCAGTTGGTTAAGCAACTGCCTTTGGCTCAGGTCATGATCCCAGAGTCCTGGGATCCAGCCCCACACTGGGCTCCCTGCTTGGCAGGGAAGCTGCTTCTCCCTCTGCTGCTGCCCCCCCTCCCCCACCACTTGTGCACATGCCCGCCCTCTCTCTCTCTCTCTCTCTCTCTCATTCTTGCTCTATCTCAAATAAATAAATCTTTTTTTAAAAAGTTGACATAGGCATGGGGCACCTGGGTGGCTCAGTCAGTTAAGCATCTGCCTTCAGCTCAGGTCATGATCTCAGGGTCCTGGGATTGAGTCCCACATCAGGCTCCCTGCTCAGTGGGGAGTCTCCTTCTCTTCCTCCCTCTGGCCCTTCCCCTCATCATGTCCACTCTCTTGCTCTCAAATAAATCAATAAAATCTTAAAAAAAAAAAAAGAATAAAAAAAGAACAAAGAAAAAAACAATACAGGAGCAAATCTATGTGACCTTGGACTAGGCAATGGCTTCTCAGATATGACACCAAAAGCAATACAACAAAAGAAATAGACAAAATAGACTTCACCAAAATTAAAAACTTGTATCCTACAAAATATACCATCAGAACAGTGAAAAGAAAGCCCAAAGAATGGGAGAAAATATCTGCAAATCATTTATCTGATAAGGGACTAGTACTCCAGAGTATGTAAAGAACTCTTTTAACTCTACAAGAAAGAAAAAAAAAAAAAAAAAAAAAAAAAAAAAAAAAACATTAAATATTAAGCCAAAAATTTGAATGGACATTTTCCCAAAGATTTACAAATGGTCAATCAGCACATGCAAAAACACTCACCACCACAGTCATTAAGGAAATGTGAACAAAAACCACAATGAGGTCTCACTTCACACCCACTAGAATGGCTAGGCCAAAAGGATCACAACAACAAAAATCTTCACATAGCTGTAGGGGGCGCCTGGCTGGCTCAGTCCGTGAAGCATGTGACTCTTGATCTCAGGGTTGTGGGCTGAAGCCCTGAGTTGGATGTAGAGATTACTTAAATAAGCTTTTTTAAAAAATAAATAGGATGGGGCGCCTGGGTGGCTCAGTGGGTTAAAGCCTCTGCCTTCAGCTCTGGTCATGATCCCAGGGTCCTGGGATCAAACCCCACATCGGGCTCTCTGCTCAGCAGGGAGGCTCCTTCCTCCTCTCTCTCTGCCTGCCTGTCTGCCTACTGTGATCTCTGTCTGTCAAATAAATAAATAAAATCTTCAAAAAATAAAATTAAATTTAAAAAATAGGGGCGCCTGGGTGGCTCAGTGGGTTAAAGCCTCTGCCTTTAGCTCAGGTCATGATCTCGGGGTCCTGGGATTGAGCCCTGCATCGGGCTCTCTGCTCGGCGGGGAGCCTGCTTCCTCCTCTCTCTCTGTCTGCCTCCCTGCCTACTTGTGATCTCTCTCTCTCTCTGTCAAATAAATAAATAGAATCTTAAAAAATAAAAATTAAAAAAATAAAAATAAAAAATAAATAGGAGCCCCTGGGTAAGTTCAGTCAGTGAAGCATCTGCCTATGGCTCAGATCATCCCTGGGGCTGAGCCTGTGGCAGACTCCTTGCTCAGCGGGGACTCTGCTTCTCCCTCCCACTTCACCCTCCCCCACGCTTGTGCTCACACACGCTCCCTGGAGCTCTCTCTAAAAAATAAAATAAAATTTTTAAAAATAAATAAATAATAAAAAGACTAAAACCTGTTTTAAAATGATAATGACAAATGTTAGCGAGAGTATGGAGAAACTGCCATCATGATCACGCACTCCTGAGAATATATACAACGGCAGAGCCAGTCTGGAAACAGTATGGCAGTTTCTCAAAAAGTTCAGCACAGAGTTACCATGTATCTCAGTAATTCCCCTCCTAGGTGTGTATCCAAGACAAATGAAAAAATGCCCACACAAAATGTGAACACAAATGTTCATGGCAGCGAGATCCCTAAGAGCCCAAAGGTGGAAACCACCCACATGTCCTTCAACCGATGACCAGATAAACAAAACGTGGGTCCGTACAATGGAGTATTATTCAACCATAAAAAAGAATGAAGCACTGAGGGATGGATGCTACAACATGAACGAACCTTGAAAACATCACACGAAGTGAAAGAAACCAAACACAAAATACGACATATTCTAGGATTCCATTTATGTGAAGTATCTGTGACAGGCAAATTCACAGCGACAGAAAGTACATGAGGAGCTGCCAATGGCTGGGGGAAGGACCAACCAGGGAGTGACTGCTAATGGGTATATGGTTTCTATCCAGGTTGATAAAAATGTTCTAGAATTAGTGCTATGGCTTACACAACTTTATGAATATACTAAAAACACTGAATTATCCACTCTTAAAGGGTAAAATATATGGTATATGAATTACATCTCAATAAAACTGTTATTAAAAAATGGGGGGGGGGAACGTGTGTGTCAGTTAAGCGTCTGACTCTTGATCTGGGCTCAGGTCATGATCTCAGGGTCCTAAGACGGAGTCCTGCATCAGGATCTGGGCTCTCTCCCTTTGCCTCTAACCCCTTCCCTGGCTTGCACACACTCCCTCTGTGAATAAATAAAATCTTTTTTTTAAAAAATGGCTCTCTTGGGTCTTCACTTCTAAGATGACCAAGAAGGAATAACGGTCATGCCAAAAAGGGCCACGGCCACAGGCGGCCTCCTTGCTGCACCAACTGTGCCTGTTGCGTGCCCAAGAACAGGGCCATTAAGAATTTCGTTATTTGGGAAAAAAAAAAAAAAAAAAGAATTTCGTTATTTGGAACACA
Organism: Enhydra lutris kenyoni; assembly: GCF_002288905.1. Lineage (NCBI taxonomy): Eukaryota > Metazoa > Chordata > Mammalia > Carnivora > Mustelidae > Enhydra > Enhydra lutris. The sequence goes on along the minus strand of NW_019154104.1, from coordinate 20,772,434 downwards.
GTAGAGGCCACTGCCGTCAGGACATTTCCAAAGCAAGTGTCTCCGATGTCTTCGTGCTTCCCAAGCTGCGTGTGAAACACACATTCACAGCAAGGTAGTCTGGAATCGCTCTCATGAAGCATCGTAGGACCAAACACCCCACCCCGATTGAGGGTGCTGTCCCATGTCCTCCTACCAAAGCCCAGGTAAGAAGCTAAGTCCTTAAGGACTGAAGAAAGACTGTTCTCTGGGAAAAAAATAAAATGGAGATTATACTAAAAAATGCACTGGTCAAGCTTCATCCATCTGTAATGCCTCTATTTATAGTTAAAGAATCCTGCAATTCTTTAAACAGTCAGACCAAGCAGGAAGAGAACTGGTACCAGTGAGATCCCAGACTGGACCCCCAGAAAGATGCTCAGTGCCCCTAATCTCAGAATACAGAACGTCAGAGCCAAAGCTCCTAATCCATACAGGCAGTGGTACTATGCCAGCAAGGAGTGATGAACCTTTATACCTAGTCTCCTCCAGCCACAAGAGAAAACAGAGCTTCCTGATTCTCAAGAGTCTGCCGGTTTGATAATGAGCAATCAGGGAAATGCAGACAGACCATGGGTATGAAAACATAAACCCTCATTTCCCAAAACCCCATCAAGATAGTAGACTACTCGTGATCCTATTAATAACATCACTGCTGTTGCATTATTAATGGCCTTAATATTAATGACAATGCTGATAATTTACTCAAAGCCCACAACATTTCTTAACAGTGCTTTTGCTAGATCGCTGAGGACAGAACCTAGTCTATCTTATCTTTTCATTCCTAGCATTTGGGACACAACCCGAACAGAGGAAAAGCTCAGTATCTAGTTACCAAATGAATAAATGAACCAACGAATGAATGTCAGGCATGTTGCTAGGTGCCTTAATCACTTTCTCCATCCTGTATCCTCCATAGGGCTTCACATACAGCAGCATTCAAGAAAACCGGTGATGGGCTCACTGTCCCAGACAACTGAGAGGAACCAGAAGTTACATGCAACAGCCCATTTAGGACAGGTGTCACTCACTGGTCCCCAAGAGGTAGGTTAGCCACCAGAGAAAGAAAAGCTCATTAAAGCTCTCCAGGTGAGGAGTCAGATAAGGTGGGAGTGGCAGCGAGAGCCAGCCCCTTCTCACACAGTCCTGGGGAAGACGACAAGGCCTAGAGATTTCTTCCCTGGAAATCTACTCTGCCAGGAATCTGTCGGCGCACAGAGCTACAGCTGTTCTCCAGGCTACATCAGAAGTGGGCACCCGCTGGGGCACCTGGGTGGCTCAGTTGTTAAGCGTCTGCCTAAGCATCTGCCTTCGGTTCAGGTCATGATCCCAGGGTCCTGGAATCCAGCCCCGCGTCAGGCTCTCTGCTCGGCAGGAAGCCTGCTTCTCCCTCTCTCACTCTCCCTGCGGTGTTCCCTCTCTCGTTGTGTCTCTATCAAATAAATAAAATCTTAAAAAAAAAAAAAAAAAAAAGCAGGCACCCAGGACAGGGGCCCATGGGGGCCTTTTGGTACACAACTGTGTCAGGATCCATATGAAGTACCCACCAGGCGATGTACGTAACATATATCAAGAAACAACTCTTTCGGGATAAAAATAAAACACTCCCTGTCGGCATCGGGGGGGATTCCGACACCCAGTGTCCTGGGGTAGGTGGAACATACCTGTGCCCGTGCTGGACATCCACCTGTAAATCCAGGCGAAGAATTTTAGGTGGAGGGGCTCAAAGCCCTAGCCTGCTTTATCTACGACAAGCCCCGGTAATCATTTAACACGCACTGATTATGTTGTTGTTCACATGTAAAGTAAGGACAGACCCTCCATCACCTCCCCTGACTGGGTGGGTGTTGCTAGTCAAGTAAAGAGATAAACAAGAGAAAATGCCTCCTAACCCAACACTGTCAGTTACTCACTTTTCCTTCTTCCGCCTTCCACATTATTTTGCTCCCTGTTAACACTACTCGACCCATCCTCATCTGTGGGCCTTTTCCCCTGAGCCAGAAAGGAGAGAGCAGCCTAGGCAGCAACGAGACTGATTTCCAGCCAGGGGAGGAAAAGGTAAAAGAAAAGAAGATTCCCTTTGATGAGGGAGGGAAGGAGCCAGAAGGGAACAAGGCTCCCGCTCTACCCGTTCTGCCAGTTTGCCATCAACGACCCCACTCTGCCCCATTCCTGGAGGGAAAATCAGCTCCTTGACTCTGCGCCCAGCTCCGTATGTCTGAAATGCTTCTGGGCCCTTACACAACAGCAAAGCCTCCCCTCCCCAGCTTCCTTCCACCTGCTCTCCCCGAGCTCACCAGACCACCTCTTGGACGTCAGACAAGCGGAAACACCCAAATTCCACTGGCGGCTTTGCCACCGCCTGGCCTTGAAAAAGTGACGTCACTACCCAGGTGTCAGGGAAACAGACAGTAAGAGTCCGCAAGCTCTACTGATCCGGAGGAGGATACAGCAGGGAAAGGACACAACACACTGCGTGACACACAGTAAGCACTCACTAAATAGTACCCCTTCTTATCTGAAGACCAGCCCATAGCAAACACTTCCAGGGGCAAAACAGCATCGGGCCTGGCTTGCCCCCCACCCCCCCGGGGCCCAGAAGTTGCTTGTGCAGGGACTAAATCACCCATGTGCTAAGATCTAAACTGATTTCCACCTGAAAATGTAAGAACTCGCTGAGCCGCTCTGATCTCCCTCTCATCACAACATGGTATTAATACTGGCTTTACAGCTGACTCTTAGTAAAGTTCGTCTGAACCTACAGCTTTTAAGAAACCAAACAGTACACCTCTCTATCTCACCCACAAAGCTTTTTCCCCTCGTAAAGAGTTCCAAGCAGAGTTTCTAAAATGAAATATTGACAGTATTCTGTGATCTCCATTGTTCCAACTCAGAATTCAGAGCGGTTGATGGCCGTGCGATGGGTCCGTCCAGCAACCAACCTCTGACCCAAGCAAGCAATGGGAATGATGACAACCTCCAGCAAGAAATTCCTTCTTAGCCCTTAGAGAATCATTCCAGAAAGAAGAACCACATAAGCTTTGTTCTGAGGGAAAACAGCTTTGTTCCCTGCAAAGGGAAAAAGCTGAGATGAGGAAGGAACTGAAGTAAAGAGCCTTGGAAGGAGGAAATGCAAGAGAGACCACAGAAGCGAAATCCCAACGGCTCCCGAAAACACTACAGACGGAAAACAGCTCAGCACTGAGGTCCTTTCAGTTCTGGCCTCTAGAGACAAAAAGGATCTAATCTGTGCCAACTAAAATCACACAGTCCTTTAAATCTTTGTAACGATGTTCCCTGTGGCTGAAGGCAAAAACGAGCTCCTTTCCTCAAGTCATAGAAAGAGCTAAGAAAAGCTTGGTGGCTCCTACCAACCCACCACAACCCAGTGCTTGTACCAGATCCCAGCCGTGAACCAAAGATGATTTTCTACCTCCCCCCCAAGATCCTAAAACCTGCCTAGTTCAACAGTTACTGCCAGAGGGAACTTCCTACTAATTACTTTAACATGTTGGTCTCTGATTGATCTTACTTTTACTTGATTTTTAGCTGGGTTCAGAGGAAAAGACAGAACCCAAAGAAACCAAACCAGATTCTCACTCTCACCAGAACTGGGACCACCATCCCAAAAGGAAACTAGAACTTGACTGCTTCTTCTCATCAACAGACACGTACGGAGCGTCACCCAGTGTCTGCCACTGACCTGATGATGTTAGACCAGGACAGTTAAAGAACTCAGGTGACATTTTCCTTCTCCTGAGAAGGTAAAGGGGAAGTGGAAGGTGAGAGAACTCTTCCTAGAAAAAGTCAGAGCTGGGGCGCTTGAGTGGCTCAGTCCGTTAAGTCCCCAACTCTTGATTTCGGTTCAGGTTATATGATCTCAGGGTAGGGAGATCAAGCCTCGTGTAGGGCTCTGCGCTGGGAAAGGAGCCTATTTAAGATTCTCTCTTTCTCCCTCTCACTCTGCCCCCTCCCCATTCTCTCTGATAAAAACAAACAAACAAAAAACAAAAACAAAAACAGGGGCACATGTGTGGCTCAGACGGTTAAGCTCAGGTCATGACTCTGGGATCCTGGGATAGTCAGGCTCCCTGCTCAGCAGGGAGTCTGCTTCTCCATCTCTCTGGCCCTGCTCATGTGTGCTTTCTCACTCACTCTCCTAAATCTAATTTAGAAATTAGATTTTAAAGTAAATAAATTAATTAAAATTAATTTTAAATTTATTAGAGAAATTTAATAAATAAATAAAAATTTTAAAATTTAATTTAAAATTTTAATTAGGTTTTAAATTTTTAATTTAAATTTAAATTTTAAAAAATTAGTTTTTAGACAAACCATAAGTGACTCTTAATCTCACAAAACAAACTGAGGGTTAATGAGGGGAGGGGGGTTGGGGGGGTGGGATTATGGACACTGGGGAGGGTATGTGCTATGATGAGTGCTGTGAAGTGTGTAAACCTGGCGATTCACAGACCTGTATACCTTCGGATAAAAATATATGTTTATAAAAAATAAAATTAAAAAATTTTTTTTTAAAAATTAGTTTTTAAAATTTTTAAATTTAAATTTTTAAATCTTAAATTTTTAAATTTTTTAAATTTTAAAAATTAAAAAAAAAAATCCAGAGCCACTTTCATCATGTTGAAAAAAACTCCAGGCAATGATTTATTTTTTTGATTTAAGATTTTATTTATTTATTTGAGAGAGTGAGAGAGCATAAGATGGGAAAGGGTGGGAGGTAGAAGCAGTCTCCCCACTGAGCAGGGAGCCCAGTACAGGACTCCATCCCAGGACTCTGGGATAATGACCAGAGCCAAAGGCAGTTGTTTAACCAACTGAGCCACCAAGGTGCCCTCCAGGCAATGATTTAAATCCATGGTCTAATTATCAGACAAGATTTTACTAAAACAATATCGAACAGATCAGGAGCCTGTTTTTACAATACAAATGATAAGGAGGTTCCATTCCAAGAGCAAACCCTGATGTCAGAAAGTTCTAGTAAACCTGTTTCTCCAACCCAAGCAAGCCAAAAAATCGACTTTCGTTCTATCCTAAAAGGAGTGTGTAACTTTGTGTTTATCCACGTATGTGTCCACAGAATTTCATACAAAAACACAACTGTTTCTCAATCAGATGTTTTCTTAAGACCACTGAAGTCATGAGATTAGCTTCACAAACACATTGAGCACATTTCGTAAGGGCAAAGATCACTTTCTTCCACTCCACTGTACCCAAAGTGTTCCATGACTTGAGAGGTCAGGAATTCTCCTCCCTTGTCTTTAAAACCACCAGCCATGCTTCTGACACAGAGCCTCCCAGACTCGGCCTGTAGCTCCCCTCATACTCCAGCAAGAAAGAGAGTGTCTGTATGGAGAAATGATCCACAAAATGAATTCTCTGAAGAGAATCATTTTTAGCTCCATGATTGGCTTCTTTGACCTCACCCAACTCAACCTGTTCAGCTCTCCTTTTGTATATGTACAAAAAGCTTTCCAAAAGCAAAGCTGAAATCTGAGGACAGACAGGAAATACCGAGTCATCCTCAAGACCCACATCATCCTAAAGACTCTTTCAAGGAGCTTCCAGATGGGAAATCCAGGCCCCTCCTAAGTGCCATGGCATACCTATATTTGGCCAGCAAAAAAACAGACATAAACTCTGGTAAAGGTTCTGGGACTTAGCAATAAAAATACCAGATAAATAGCAATAAAAATACACCAGAAAGAAGACAAGAGAGCTAAGTTCGGGTCCACCTCTACCTGGATGAGACCACGGGCAATTTACTCAACCCTTCTGCTCAAAGTCTGCATTCCCCACCCGCCATCTTTTTTTACCATTTTCATGTTCTTCCTGGTTCTGAGCTTCCCAACTGTAACATATTCCTTGCTGGCCAAGGTCTGTTCTGTGTTGTTCACCACTGTAACCCTAGCCCAGGGAGTGAGACGTAACAGGAAATCAATATATATGTGTTAAATAAATGAATGAATATCTAAATGCTATATTCTCTCTGGGGAAGGGAACATATAGATTTACCGTGAAGAGTTCAACCAACCTGCCTTGATACCACTCGCTGTTTTTAGAATAACTTTAAAGAAGTTATTTAACTTCCCTGTGCCTCAGTTTTCTCACCTGTAAAATGGGAATAACACGGTCTACTTCAGAGGATTGCTCTGAGGCTTAAACGAGATCACTGCACCCCCAGCACTCTGCACGGTGCCATCAGGCAGTTAATGCTAGAAGAGCTGGCTGACATCATCCCTGTAGTTACACTGTTTGCCTCTAGGCCAGAGTCATCACTGCCACCACAGACTTTCATTCCATTATCCCAAGTAAAAACCCTTCCCAGGGAAGGCTTCCAGTGCACTCTCATTAAAGAATTAGAGCTACTGGAACAAGATCCTCACTCAGTACTTACTGTTCCCTCCCTCAAAAGGATCTGTCTTTTCAATTAAAGAAAAAGCTGTATGAGATCACATAAAACATTTATTATGCATAAGAAGGCATTGCATTCAGCCTTCCGAAGAATGTGACGTGATTGCAAGAATTATTATGATACCACAGATTCACTAAAAATGCTCTTCTCATACTTTATCTCAAAGATCTTAACAGTTGACACAGACTTACAAGGAGATCTTTGGTATCTGGGGCGGAGACTGAACGAGGCCTGTTTTCTATGCTACACAGAACACAACAGCGGAGCCCTTAGTAAGTTAACAACATAGCTAGAACTCATTAAAGTCAGTAATAGGAAGAATTAATACCTGTTCTTCTGAAACTGTTTCAAAAATCAGAAACGGAGGGAAAACTTCCAAACTCTTTCAATGAGGCCAGCATTACCTTGATCCCAAAGCCAGGTGAAGAACCCCAAAAAGGAGAATTACAGACCAATATCCATGATGAACATGAGTGTCAAAACTCCCACCAAGATACCAGCCAACCGATCCAACAGTACATTAAAAGGATTATTCACCACGATCAAGTGGGATTTATTCCTGGGCTGCAAGTGTGGTTCGAATCCGCAAATCAATCCATGTGACACACTATACTAATGACAGAAAGGACAAGAACCATAGGATCTTCTCAAAAGATGCAGGAAAAGCATTTGACAATATACAGCATCCTTTCTTGATTAAAACTCTTCACAATGTAGGAATAGAGGGAACATACTTCAGTATCATAAAAGCCATATATGAAAAGCACACAGCAATATCATTTTTTTTATTTTTATTTTTTTATTTATTTACTTGACAGAGAGAAAGACAGCAAGAGAGGGAACACAGACAAGGGAAGTGGGAGAGGGAAGAGCAGACTTCCCGCTGAGCAGGGAGCCCGATGAGGGGCTCGATCCTAGGACTCTGGGACCATGACCTGAGCTGAAGGCAGACACTTAATGGCTGAGCCACCCAGGTGCCCCAAATATCATTCTCAATGGGGAAAAACTGACAGCTCTTCCCTTAAGGTCAAGAACACAACAGACATCTGTCCATCCACTCTGACCACTGTTGTTCAACATAGTACTAGAAGTCCTAGTCCCAGCAATCAGACAACAAAATAAATAAAAGGCATCTGAAACAGCAAAGAAGTCAAACTCCCACTCTTCACAGATGACGTAATACTCTATGCAGAAAAAAACAAAATTGCTAGAACTCATACAGGAATTAAGCAAAGTGACAAGATTTAAAATCAATGCACAGAAATCTGCTGCATTTCTATACACTAACAATGAGACAGAAGAAAAAGAAATTAAGGAGTGGATCCCATATACAATTGTATCAAAAACCGCTAGATACCTAGGAATAAATCTAACCAAAGAGCAAAGGACCTGTACTCAGAAAACTATAGAATGCTCATGAAAGAAACTGAGGAAGACACAAAGAAGTGGATAAATGTTCCATGCTCATGAACTGAAGAACAAATATTGTTAAAATATCTATGCTACCTAGAGCAATCTAGACATTCAATGCAATCCCTATCAAAATACCATCAACATTTTTCACAGAGCTGGAACAAATAATCCTAAAATGTGTATGGAAACATTAAAGACCCCAAATAGCCAAATAAATGTTAAAAAAGAAAACCAAAGCTGATGGCCTCACAATTCTGGACTTCACACTCTATTACAAAGCTGTAATCATCAAGATAGTATGGTACTAGCACAAAAACAGAACAGAGATCAATGGAACAGAATAGAGAACCCACAAATGGACCCTCAACTCTATGGTCAGAACTAATCTTCAACAAAGCAGGAAAGACGAACCAATGGGAAAAACACAATCTCTTCAACAAATGATGTTGGGAAAATTGGACAGCCACTTGCAGAACAATGAAACTGGACCATTTCCTTACACCATTCACAAAGGTAAACTCAAAATGGATGAAAGACCTCAATGTGAGACGAGAATCCATCAAAATCCTAAAGGAGAACACGGCAGCAACCTTTGTGACCTCAGCCACAGTAACTTCTTGCTAGACACATGGCCAAAGGCAAGGGAAGGAAGGGCAAAAATGAACTATTGGGACTTCATCAAGATCAAAAGCTTTTGCACAGCAAAGGAAACAGTTGACAAAACCAAAGGACAGAAGGGGAAAGCTATGGGTGCCTGGGTGGCTCAGTGTCTTAAGCCTCTGCCTTCCGCTCAGGCCCTGGTCTCAGGGTCCTGGGATCCAGTCCTGCATCAGGCTCTCTGCTTGGTGGGGAGCCTGTTTCCCCCCTCCTCTCTGTCTCTCTGCCTGCCTCTCTGCCTACTTGTGATCTCTCCCTGTGTCAAATAAATAAATAAAAATCTTAAAAAAAAAAAAAAAAAGGAATGGGAGAAGATACTTGCAAATGTCTTATCAGATAAAGGGCTAGTTTCCAAAATCTGTAAAGACCTTATCAAACTCAACACCCAAAGAACAAATAATCCAATCAAGAAAGCACAAGACAACAACCAACATATCTCTGAAGACAGACAGACAAATAACCCACAGACACATGAAAAAATGCTCAACATTACTAAGCATCAGGGAAATACAAATCAAAACCACAATGAGAAACCATTTCACACCAGTCAAAATGGCAATACATTAACAAGTCAGGACACGATATATGTTGGCAGGAATGCAGAGACGGGGAACCCTCTTACACTACTGGTAAAAATGCAAACTGGTGCAGCCACTCTGGAAAACAGTATGGAGGTTCCTCAAATTAAAAATAGAGCCACCCTATGACCCAGCAATTGCACTACTAGGCATTTACCCCGAAGATACAAGTCTGTGATCTGATGGGGCACCTGCACCCCAATGTTTATATCAATGTCCACAACAGCTGAACTACGGAAAGAGCCCAGATGCCCATCTATATAGATATAGAATAGAAAATACTACCAAAAAAAAAAAACCGAAATCTTGCCATTTACAACAAGGTGGATGGAACTAGAGAGTATTATGCCAAGTGAAATAAGTCAATCAGAGAAAGACAATCATCATACGATTTTATTCATATGTGGAATTTAAGAAACAAAACAGGACTGGCAGCTCTTTCTGCCCCTAGGTCCTGTCCTGGGCTTTAATAAAATCACTTTTTGCACCCAAAAAAAAAAAAAAAAGAAAAAAAGAAACAAACAAAACATGATCATAGGGGAAGAGAGAAAAAATAAAACAAGATGAAATCAGAGAGGAAAACAAACCGTAAGAAATTCTTAATTATAGGAAACAAACTGAGAGTTGCTCAAGGGGAGGGGGCAGAGGGGATGAGGTAACTCGGTTACAGACATTAAGGAGGGCACGTCATGTAACCAGCACTGGGTGTTATGTAAGACTGAGGGGGCACCTGAGTGGCTCAGTCAGTTAAGTGTCTTGTCTGGCCTCTACTCAGGTCATGATGTCCAGGTCCTGGGATGGAGCCCCCATCAATGGGGAGTCTGCTTCTCTCTCTCCCTCGAGCTCTTCTCTCTCAAATAAATAAAGTCTTTAAAAAAGAAAAAAAAAAAAAAAAAAAAAAAGACTGATCACTGACCTCTACTTCTGAAGTAATAATACATTATGTTAACTGAATTTAAATTAAAAAAGGAAAAATCACTCCAAGTTCTTACTAAGTTTAGCAATATCACAAGATACAAAGTCAAAATACAAATAATAATTGTTAATTTTTCACGCCAGAAGCAATGTATTAGGGATGCCTGTGTGGCTGCCTTCTGCTCAGGTCATGATCCCGGGGTCCTGGTATCAGGCCCCACATCAGGCTCCCTGCTGAGCAGGAAGCCTGCTTCTTCCTCTCCCACTCCCCCTGCTTGTGTCACTATGTCTCTCTCTGTCAAATTAAAATAAAATGATAAAATAAAAAAATTTAAAAAGAAGCAATGTATTAGAAAACAAAATACAATGTAAAAAAAATTAAATATAAAAACAAAGTCAATAATAGTAACCCCTCCAGCAGTAGCCCCCTTCTCTGAATTTCTAGAACATCCTCTCTATACCACTCTGACATCATCCATCTTATTTCCACGTATTTGTCTTCTGTCACCAATGGACTATCCTCTCCCCGAGGACAAGCTCAGTATCTGAGTGTCACCTTCTACTGGCCTCAGTTGTTAGCACACAGGAGGCACTTATTAAATGTTTACTGAATTAATGATTAAACTGATTTATTCTCACGAGTGCATTTCATTCGTTCACAAATATCAAGTACCTACTACGTGCCAAACACTGTTCTAAATGCTGATGAACAGAAGAGGCAAAAATCACTGCCTGACGAAAATGTGTTTTTTTTTAATTTTCTGAAAGTGACTGTGGTGATGGTTGTACATAACCATGAATATACTAAAAAACAATTAACTATATACTTTAAATGGGTAAATCATATAATATGTGAATCATATCAATAAAACTGTTTTGTTGGGGCACCTGGGTAGCTCAGTGGGTTAAAGCCTCTGCCTTCAGCTCAGGTCATGATCTCAGGGTCCTGGGATCAAGCCCCGCATCCGGCTCTCTGCTCAGCAAGGAGCCTGCTTCCCCCTCTCTCTTTCTGCCTGCCTCTCTGCCTACTTGTGATCTCTGTCAAATAATTAAATAAACTCCTTTAAAAAAATACATTAAAAAAAAAAAAAAAACGTTTTGTTTTGGTTTTTGTAAGTAGGCTCCAAGCCCTGCGTGGAGCCCAATGCAGGGTTTGAACTCATGACCTTGAGATCAAGAGTCGGATGCCTAATCCAATGAGCCACCCAGGCATCCCTTAATAGAACTGCTTTTTAAAAAGGTAAATGCAACATTAAAAAGAAAATAGCAATGACCTTCTTTTATTGTAAAATTAAGGTAAAATTCTATACTTTTCTGTAGTTCTGTATTTTCAGTATTTTATTGTGCAGCCTACCACTTTTATAACTGGAAAATTTAAAAAGTTTTATTTAAAAGAGACCAAAAAAGTCATCTTCCTGGAACAAACTGCTTAACGTACAGAAGGTTTTCACTCGGGATGATGAAAACGTCTAAGAACTAGACAGAGTGATGGCACACAAAAAACTGTGAATATACTAAATGCCACCGACTCGTTCGCTTTCCCGTGGTTCATTTCGTGAGATGCGAATTACACCTCAATAAAAAAATAACTAACTGCCTTCGTGGAGCCTGTATTCTTATGGGGAAGAAAGACCATATTCAAACAATTAAAAACTATATAGCACACCCACCAAAAATCAAACCAACAGATGAACAAACTGGTAGATCCACGTAACAGAATACTACCCAGCAGTAAAAAGTGGTGACCTGGGACATGCAAAGGCATGATCCCCTGCTCCGAAACATGACTGTGAGTGAAAGCGGCCAAGACAGCACTCCACGATTCTATTTAGGGGAAAACCAAATCCACAGTGATAGAAAACAGATCAGCGACGGCTGAGGAAACTTTCTAGAGGATGGCAATGTTCTTTATCTTGACTGTGGTGGTGGTTGTACATGTGGATTTACACTTACTAAAACCCATAGAACCAGGTGCCTGGGTGGCTCAGTTGGTTAAGCGACTGCCTCCAGCTCAGGTCATGATCCTGGAGTCCCGAGATGGAGTCCCACATCAGGCTCCCTGCTTGGCGGGGAGTCTGCTTCTCCCGCTGACCCCTCTCCTTTCATACTCTCTCTCTCTCATTTTCTCTTTCTCTCAAAAAAATAAAATCTTAAAAAAAAAAAAAAAAAAGCCCTGTAGAACCTCACACTTAAAATGCCCATATTATACCATGTATGAACTGTACCACAACAGAGCTGCTCTTTAAAAGTACATATTAGGGGAGCCCAGGTGGCTCAGTCAGCTAGGCATCCAGCTCAAGGTTTTGGCTGGGGTCATGATCTCAGGGTCATGAGATGGGAGTCCCACATGGGGCTCCACACTCAGCTCCACACTCTCTCCCTCTCCCTCTGCCCCTCCTCCCACTCCCATGCACGTGGGCACTGCGCCTCTCTCTAAACTATGTAAATCGCAAAAATAAATAAATAAATAAAAGTACATGGTATGTCAAATGGTTGTAAGCGGTGCGAAAGGAGAATCAGGAGAGAAGATGAGAACTATGAGGCCAGGAAAGGGGTTACTCTTTTAAATATGGTGCTCAAGGAAGGCTGCACTATGGAGCCAAAGCCTTTTTAGGTCAATTCTTTTAAAAACAGTGTAGCATGGGGTGCCTGGGTGGCTCAGTCGTTAAACATCTACCTTCGGCTCAGGTCATGATCCCAGGGTCCTAGAATCCAGCCCTGCATTGGGCTCCCTGCTCAGCGGGAAGCCTGCTTCTCCCTCTCCCACTTCCCCTGCTTGTGCTCCCTCTTTCTCGCTGTGTCTCTCTCTGTCAAATAAAAAAAATAAAATCTTAAAAAAAAAAAGTGTAACAAATGCAATTTTCTGTGGTAATGAAAATGGAAGAGGAATGTCATGAACAATCCAAAACAGAACATAAACCTAAAATATTTCTATTTAGTTCTAGAAAGAAAACTCTTCTACCCTGGCAATGGCAGATTTAACTTCTTAATTCATGAAGGGGGCGGGGGGTGGGGGGAGTAAGGGAAGAAGAAGGAAAAGAGAGGGAGAGAATGATGAGGGAACGGAAGAAGGAAGAAAAGGCAAGGGGGGAGGGGAGGAAAAGGGGAGAGAGAAGGAAGGAAGAACAAGGAGAGGGAGGGAAGGGAGAGCTAGGGAGGAGACAGGGTAGGAGAAAAAGAAGACAGAGAAGACAGAAAAAGGCAGGCAGGCAAGCAGGCTGTCTGCCTGTCCATCTGTCCATCACTCATAGTCCAGATCTGATCAACAGAGTTGACTGAGAGAGATATGAGGGCAAAAAGCCTACGCAGTCACCTAGACCTATGACCTATGACCTCAAACTAAAGTCATGGTCACCAGGGCAGGACCAGAGAGGGTGTACAAAAAGAATTATGGGGTCCTCAAACAGCGTCTACTCACAGACAAGTACAAAAGAGAGCTAAGCTTTCGTGGGAATGAAGCCCTCTGCCATCTCCTCCCCTCACCCGCCAGACTCACTCAACCTCTGAATTTCCATTTTAAAACATTTTCCATAGAGATTACTCAAACTAGTAAGGCACATAATTGACGTTCGCTAAATGTCTGACTGTGGCTGAGTGATACAGATGAAATGAACTGAGCACTTTGAAAGAAAAGGTTATGCGAGATTATGGAAAACAAGTTTAGCCATCTGGATGACACTCACCGGGCAGAAAGGACTGGGCTAGAGAGCAGAGGAATTTCTAGAATACTCTATGACTGCTGAATTGCTCAGGTTTATGCTGTCTCTTAACTTTAGAATTTAGGATGTCTGTGACTACGTGCAGGAACCAGGCAGTCAGTTCTTTTCTAGGATTCTAGCATCTAGACTCAAATTCCCTGGGAAAGAGAGCAATAATTCAGTCTCAAATGGAAGGAAACTGGGAAGTGAAAAAAAATTCCAGAAGCTACCAGAAAAGTAGAATCATCCTCCAGTGAGGTCAAGCCAGAGGTTAGGCGCTTTTGCAGGGCTCGTATACCTAATTCTCCGCCCAAGAACTCGAGTCACCACCAAGCTGACCACAAAAACCAGTCAAAGAGAGTCTCTTAACTGCTAGACAAAAGCCACTGGAAAAATGGGGAAATGAACAAAACGGCCTCCCAGGAAACATCCATGCTCTCCTGCCTCCAGAAGTCCCTCTGCATCCCTTCTCATAGGTCCTTCCAATTCTTTCTTGCCTGGAACTTTCTATATCCTCGTGAGGTTTTTTATTTTTTTGTAAAGACTTTATTTATTTATCCGAGATAAAGAGAACCTGAGTGAGGGGAGGGGCAGAGCGAGAAAGAGAGAGAGAGAGAGAGGCAAGCAGACTCACTGCTAAGCTGGGAGCGTAATGGGGGGCTCGATCCCAGGACCCTGAGATCATAACCTGAGCCAAAGTCAGGCGCTCAATCGACTGAGCCACCCAGGTGCCCCCCTATACCTTTGTTTTCTTTCTCTTCTACATCAATACATTGAGCAGTTCTAACCTCAGAAACAGTCTCACGGGAGCTCCTCCCAAAGCAGGCACCATCCCACCCCCCAGGGAAGTTTAACCAGCCGTCAGAAGCACTTTGTGCTACGCCATCTCCAGGATAAACTCAAGGATGCTGTGGGGAGAGGAGATGCATCCACAGGAAAAACATTTAAGGTCAACTTAATAAGAAATCTGCCTGTTGTATTAACCCTGGCTCGAAAAGCCAAATATTTGCCCAATTCCAGAGAAATCAATCACTTCAAGGGAGTAACAGACCAGAAAAAAGAGAATCACACTAACAGAAGATAATCTGAAATAGTTAAAGACAAGTTCCCTGAGAAGCTGACTCACAGTGGTTTTGATGGCTTATATGGGTCAAGTTTTAAAAAGCCCTGTATTAAACAAAACAGCCTCCCAAGTTAAAAGCCAGGGGCCTCTTAGAACTGAATGAGCCCAAGGCTGAGAAAGCTCAGAAGATGCTGAGCGGAAACTGGAGGCACATAATAGAGGCCCTTTCCTCCTTGTGTTTGCCTGAGTCATCCTCAACCCTGCATTTCCCAGTAATTCCATTCAATGCCTTCCCCCGACTACTATTACCAAGCGAAAGGGGCTTGTCGTTGGGTTTCTAGGAGTAAAAAGCAGCGATGGGGGTGGGAGCCTCTGCTACTCAGCCCATTATTACTTGTGATTTTGACAGCTCCTAAGCAGATCTGGTTTTTTGGTTCTATTTTCTTATATGGCACCCAAGAATACTGCAGCAAATATATCCACGTACTGACCAGAACTTGCCAAAGGCTAACCAGCCACACCACCAAAACTAGTCCTTACACTGTAATGGTTCAGCCATGGGCAGGGCAAAAATGGAGAAGTTCCACAATTTAGACTGATTCCCCGGCCTCATGACCTATTGGCCAGAATTAAGTCCTCAAGGGTTTCTGCCAGCCTGTCTGTAAGACCAAGCCCCAACAAGGTACCCTAGACCAGAAACCAGAGGATAAGGCCACAGGGGTCACTGGCAGATTAAGTCTAAGACACAAGGGGTACAAAAATGGGGCAGACCAGCAGAGCCAGTTTGTGGTCAAGGGTTCCCATAGAGTATGAAAACATGCTCTGATGGTTTCCACTCCAGAATCTCACAAGAATGATGTCTCCTTTAGCCAATAAAAAAAAAAAAAAAAAAAAAGCCAAGTCCCAGTATTTTGAGCCACACTATTCTGGGACTGTAAACAAGTGAGGCAGCCAAGCAACGTGATGGGTCTTCTTAAAGGAACGGTCTCGGTGAGAGGAAGTCCACCACTACGCCTCAGAGGGAATGAAGACGACTCACGCTGGCCTCCCATTCCGGAGTGCGTCGAGAATGCAGATTTCTGAGTCAAGGAAGGCCTGCCCCGGTGGACACTTTCTTCGCTTCTCATGGACTCTTCCTGGGTCCCTGGGCCTTCTCATCACCTTGCAGGCTCAGCGTGAGAGGACTCCACTTGGCATGAGAAGCTCCTAAGCTCTCATGTCCTAGAGTCAAGGGTCAGTGATCATGAAGGAGAAACAGGTGAAATTTCTCATTAATTTGCTGCTCTACTTTCTGGAGAAGAAGACAATCACAGAAGTTTGCAGAAAAGGGACAAAGAAGATAATGGGGTGGTTATGAAAAAAAGAAAAACTTACATGGGTTTTAAAGATATGCATACAAGGGCACCTGGGTGGCTCCGCTGGGTGACTGCCTTTGGCTCAGGTCATGATCCTGGAGACCCAGGATCAAGTCCCACATCAGGCTCCCTGCTCCACAGGTAGTCTGCTTCTCCCTCTGACCTCCCCCCCTTCTCCTTCTCCTTCTCCTTCTCATTCTCATTCTCTCTCTCTCTCAAATAAATTATTTTTTAAAAATAAAGATATGCATACAAAAAAAAAAAGACTTAATTGTTCACTTTTTTCTCTGACCAGTAAACATTCAGGTAAGACATGTCTGAATCCCCCACAAGACACAACAGATAGGAAAATACTATCCTCTTCCTCCACTGAGAAAACCAATTGTCAGAACTTTATTCTTCTAACCTTTGACTTATTTGCTAAGGGTGTTGTCTCTAAGTTCAAGAGCGTATAAATGACTTATAAGTGTGGATCATTTACTTATTATGGACTCTAAATAATGGACCCTCGAGTCCTCTGGTTTTCCTAGCACAGTTCCACTGAGGCCTAGAAAAATCAATGAAAACTACACAAAAGTCTAAGCATGTCACTGGAGAGGTTGCAAGTATGGCAAAAAGAGAATACTGATTTCAGCTACATTACTTCTGGGGAGCAAACAGAACCAAGAGAGGGAGGCAAAACTGGTGTATAGGTTAAATTTTTGTCCCTGGTATGTCTGCCATGTAACCAGATTACAGATCTCCTATTAGATCAAACCTTCATCCATTAGATCAATTTCTCAATCACAGCACAACTGACGTTTTGTACCAGATCATTCTTTTTGTGGGGGGCTGCCCTATGTGTTGCAACATATTTACCAACACCCTGGCCTCTACCCATTAGCCAGTAGCACATTCCCCAGTTGTGACAACCAAAGATGTCTCTCAACATTGCCAAATGCCCTCTGGGAGAGCGAAATCACTCCTGGTTGAGAACCACTGCGTTAGATAATACCAAATGAGATTAATTTAACTCCTTATTGTACAAATCAGGTTCTTAAAAGACTTTTAGTGTTTGCAAATCAATAAAATACAGGGTATTAAGCCTGTGAGATCTGCACAAAGGAAATGCCAAGGAGTCACCACTGCGAGTTCTCTCATTCCTCACCCTCCACTCTGTAAGAGCATTCCTCTTTTACATCCAAATTTTGGCCCAAATTCGTCAGTCTTTCTTTTATTTCTTTTTAATACTTACCAGTTTATTAAAGGATATGATAAAGGATACAAATCAACGGCCAGATGGAGAGATGCGTAGGGAGAGGTATGGGGAAAGGGTGAGGAGCTTCCATGCACTCTCCAGAAACACCACTCTCCCCAAGGGCCAAGTGTTCACCAACCCGGAAGGGCCCATCAGTGACTTTCCATCTCCCCAATGTCAGTGGTAACCCCAAACTGAAGCCACCTCTCACCTTATCTTTTACAATGGCCTCCTAGGTGGTCTCCCTGCCTTTCTTCTTGCCCCGCCCCAACCAGTCACTACAATCTAGTCTTCACACTGCAGCCATTTCTTGAAAACTACTGGATCATGTGACTTACTACCATAATGCTGTCTGGTGCTTCCCATTACACCTAAAAGCCACACTTGTTTCTATGGCCTGCAAGGCCCCACCTGCTCTGGAACCCATTTACGTCCCTGCTTCTGCCCTTCCCATGCCCTGCCGGCTCCCTCCAGCAACACTGGCATTCTTCCTATACCCCGAACATGCTCACCACCTTCTACTTGTTCCCACTGCCCTCTGCCTGAAGGTCTATTTCCCCAGGTAGTAGTATCCATCAGGTCTTTGCTTAAAAGTCCTCTCTACAGTAACACCTTCCCTGATCATCCTGCACAAGTAGCTTCCAAGACATTCTTGCTTAATACTACACCTGAACCATCTTTTTTTTTTTTTTTTTTTTTTTTGACAGAGAGAGATCACAAGTAGATGGAGAGGCAGGCAGAGAGAGACAGAGAGAGGGAAGCAGGCTCCCTGCCGAGCAGAGAGCCTGATGCGGGACTCGATCCCAGGACTCTGAGATCATGACCTGAGCCAAAGGCAGAGGCTTAACCCACTGAGCCACCCAGGCGCCCTGTGAACCATCTTTTTATGTGTTTTACATGGGTGAACTCTGCTTTCCTTGCTTGAATGGCAAGTCTACGATGGCATGGACCGGTCCTATCACCCAAGTATCCCTGGAACCTCGAAAGAGCCCGGCACACAATGTGAGCTCAATAATTATGATCGATCAGTGAATGCTTTTGGGTAACAGACTAAAGGTCCGTTTAAGAGCCACAAATGAATTCTTGCTTCTGAAACCAAAAGCCAGTCTCTCCTTAAATTTAGCACTATAGTGCACATGCAAATGACAAGGTAATGATAAAATTCACACTTCTAAAAGGAACTTGTTTGTTTCTAAAAGGGAACTTTCAGGTTTTCCAAAAGAAACCGAGTAATACTCAAACCGTAAGCAACAAATCTTAGGGGATTCTAGGCCAAAGAATTTGAAAAAAACCACACACCAGTTATAGCCTACAAGCTTCTAAAATAATTCCTATGTACAAAACTGAAAATGGTCAAAACCCACAAATGCTAGAAACATAAAAGGAAAAACAAAGATGGGGCCTACCTCACAGAATCTTTACTATTGTAGTAAACAGTTCTTCAGTAACCCTGCCTTCCCAAACGCCGGGGTGGCTCAGTCAGTTAAGAGTCTGCCTTCAAGGGCGCCTGGGTGGCTCAGTGGGTTAAGCCTCTGCCTTCGGCTCAGGTCATGGTCCCAGGGTCCTGGGATCGAGCCCCACGTCAGGCTCTCTGCTCCGCAGGGAGCCTGCTTCCTCCCCTCTCTCTCTGCCTGCCTCTCTATTTGTGATCTTTCTGTCAAATAAATAAATAAAATCTTTAAAAAAAAAAAAAAAAAAAGTCTGCCTTCAGCTCAGGTCATGATCCCAGGGTCCTGGGATCAAGTCCCCCACATCAGGCTCCTTGCTCAGCAGGGAGCCTGCTTCTCCCTCTGCCTGCTTTGCCTGCCACTTCCCCTGCTTGTGCGCGTGCTCTCTCTCTCTCTCTCTCTCTCTGACAAATAAATAAATTGAATATTTTTAAATTTTTTTTCATTTTTAAAATTTAAAATAATTTTTAGTAACAATAATAATCCTGTCTTGCATTTATACAAAGCCATGCTTTATTTGCTCCTCACAGGAGCCCTGAGGAAGAACTGGTGGGCTGATGCTACGGGCCATATAAAGCTTAATCAGAAAGCTTAACTGCCTTGGTCAGAGACAACTGGAGCGTCACGGTCACACCAAGGATTTCAGAGCCAGACGCTTGTGTTCAAATCCTCTGCCACTTACTGTAACTTGACCCTGGTAAGTTACTTCATCTCTGTTCTTCAGTGTCCTCACTTACAAAACACAATGTTATAAATGAAATGTTTGTGTCCCCCCAAAATTCAGGTTCAAATCTAATCCCTAATATGATGGTACGGGGTGGGGGGGAGGGGGGCTGGGAGGTTGATTAGGTCATGACGTGAGGTCTTCATGAGTAAGATTAATGCCCTTATAAAACAAGATTCCAGAACTCCCTTCCACCATCTGAGGACACAGGGAGAAGATAAGATGACTGTCTATGAGTCGGGAAGTCAGGCATCTCCAGACACTGAATCAGCCAGTACCTTGATCTTGGACCTCCTAGCCTCCAGAAAACTGCAAGAAATAAACTTCTGTTGTTCATATGCTACTGCATGGTATATAAGATAACAGCATACGGCATTCTATCACACAGAGCAGCCCAAACTGACTACAACTTACTTCACAGGGTGTGGTAGGCTGAAACTGCACCCCCTACCACCACCTCCTAATCCCTGAGACCTGTGAATATCTCACTTTATGTAGCAAAAGGAACTTTACAGATGCGACTGCATTAAACACCTTTAGAGGAGACAGTGCTGGATTATCCAAGTCGGTCCAATGGAATCACAGTGTCCTTGTAAGGGGGGAGGCAGGAGGGCCAAGGAGATAGGACAACAGAAGCAGAGAGACAGAGAGGGATTGGAAGATGTTACATTGCTGTCTTTAAAGCTGGATGATGGGGCCACGAGCCAAAGAATGTAGGCAGCCTCCTGAAGCTAGAAAAGACAAAGAAATCCTCCCCTAGAGTCCCACAAGGAACACAGCCATTCAGACCCATTTTAGGACTTCTGATCTCCAAACTATAAGAAAATAAATTTGTGTTGTTTTAACCACTAAATGTGTGGGAATTTGCAACAGCAGCAATAAGAAACTAATACATAGTTATCACCAGGATTAAATGAGCTTCTACATGCAAAGTGCTAAGGACAGTTCCTAACAACCATAGTAAGAGCGCTTTAAATGTTAGCTATTATGAGTCAAGATCAGAACCCAGGGGACTCACTGAAGTACTTCAGAGGGTAAGAAAATGAGGTTTAGAAATCTGATAATACCTGTCCAAATTTAAAACGCACACATCAGAGGTAGCTCAGTCAGCTAAGCATCTGCCTTTAGCTCATATCATCATCTCCAGGTGCTGGAATCAAGTCCTGTATCGTCATTAGGCTCCCTGCTCACTGGGGAGTCTGTTTCTCCCCTCCCTCTCCCTCTGTCTACCCCCTTGCTCATGTGCATGTGTGCTCTCTGTAATACATAAAATCTTTTAAAAAATAAAAATAAAATATATAAAATAAAATGTATACATACATCATTTGACAAAGAGATTCCATTTCTAAATAGATTCACAGGATATTCAACATATCCTTGTAACTACTCAAATATCCACTAACAGGCTCAAATTATAGAAAATCCATTCAACAAAATAGTAGGCAGCCTTTAAATAATGAGGTAGACCTCAATGTACTGATAAGATGTACTGATACATCAATAAGATGTATCCTTTAGTGAAAAAAAGCTCAGGGCCTGAAAAGTGTATCAGGTCTCATTTCTGTTTAAAAATAAAAAGGATACATACATATGTTAATAAGCACATGTCAAAAAATTCTAAAAGGGCAGGTAGTTCGTTGTTCATGGGGACTGTTCTAAAGGAGAGTAGGGGAATGGAGTAGAAGGGAAGCTCTTGCTATCATATACCCTTTGCTGTTGTTTTAGGTTTTAACTAGAAATGTGCATAATCCCCAGCTTTTAAAAGCTGAAGTTGAGATGTGACATCCCCGACCTATCAAAGGTATTTATGCCCAATGTGCCTACCACTGCACATGACACGGGGCCTAAGACCCAGTCCTGCTCTCCAGGAGTTCACATGCTGGCTGAATTTATAATCTACGTTTGTATTAGACAATCATCTAATTGTCTTGGACATTCACATCAGAAAACAGAACCAGACATTCTCGCAAAGTACTTTTCCACTGTGACTCTGGGAGAACAAGTCACCACCCAAAAAGAATACATTCTATGTCTAGTCCATTAGTCCCAACCAGTGCTGCTTAAGCTTCAGAAACTGTTACTTCCTGGACAGTGGTCAGTGTTAAAGGAAAGCAAAGCAGGAGGAATCTTCACAATCAACTCAGTCACATATATTACTACACACTGCAAGAAAAAAGATGAACAAGTTATCTATCTCTGGGTAGTGGATTTGTCTTCTTCATTACACTTCCAGAAAATTTTCCTAATTCTCTAAGGAACATGTATCAGTGGCACAAAAAGAAAAAATACACATCCTCCTCCCATCAGAAAATATCATTTTTGGTGCTAAAACTGATCTGTGAGATTACTGGTTCGTCCCAAATCTCCCTCTCGCTTTACAGAAGTGACAAACCATCCAAACTATGACTTTCCATAGGCTGAACTGATGGCAAAACCAACAAGAATCACTCAAGCCCAAGTGTTCCATTTATAAAATATTCACTCCACACTGTCACCCAATTACAGCATAACCATGATGAAGACATTACTGCTAACAAGGGAGGCAGACTGGGATCTGGGTCACTCTTCCCATAACTCCATTAGTCCCTCTCAGCCAATAAAGAAGTCTGTGTTAGCAAAATATTTAGCTGACAATGGAATCATGATGTAATGCATTTCTATAACCTTACCAAGGAGGACAGAGACAGAGCTGAAAAATTCCTAGTGGGCAACTGGAGAGATGTGGAACAGCAATTTACAAAGGTTATTCCCCAACCTGGAGACCTGAGGAGTCATCACAGCTGAAAAGTACCAAGTCCATTTACCACAAATACCTCATGACACCCACAGAAACAAGGAGCTGGTACTGGACACTGTGTGCCAGGACCTGTGATAAGGGCCCTTCCATTTCCATTCCTTACTCTCTCTCTGAATCTTCTCAACTACTACTAGGAAGTACAAGCGAGACGAAGGCACGAAGCTCACATCACTCTCCACGGTTACACAGTCAGGAGGGGGGAAGTGAGCGTGGAATTCGAGCAGTCTTCACTCAAAAGCATGCACATTATACTACCCTCACTGGAAAGTATAAGCGTTACACCACCCCTTCCATAGTCACCCCTGTCACATGCCGCCATCTCCCCAGCTTGCTCCCACCACACGCTACCCTTGCCCCAACTCAGAAGCGGATCAGGTATTCTCCTTCTGTAACGGCAGGTGCCCTCCCTGGCTTTTCCTGATCAGCCCGTACAGGAAAAGAAGAGGCCATCTGGGCAGAATGCTATCCTTCTCTAAAGCCACTTTCTGAGGACCACCCCCGTCTCTAAATTTAAGCTAGCAGGTTTTTGACTTGCTGCCTGGCACTCCCAGAGGACCCACTGTGTCTGCCACCCTCCACACACAGCCCGTATCAGCCCCATTTATTCACCACTCGCCAAGCGCTCCCTCCAAAAGCTCATCTAAGTCAGGTCTCCCTCGCAATTACCCCAATAGCGAAAATGACAACGGCAACCGTGTTGTGAGCATCTGTTATGCAACAGGCTTTAGAAACACAGTACCACTTCATCCTCCAACTGCCTGGTGAAGTAGGTAGGCACTGCCTCCGATTTACAGTGACAAAACTAAGGCAGGCAGAGAAAGTAATTCAGCCCAAGGTCACACGACCGGTAAGTGACTGGTTAGTGACGAAATCTGACTCCGTGCAACTTAAGCTTTCCTGGGTCTCGCCCCTGAACCATCAAAACGTGAGCTCTTCTTGGACTTTTCCTTTCGAGAGCTCCCTTCCAACAAGAGCTCCGCAGCTCGCCCACAGGACTCCCACTTCACCCACAGGCTCGCTCACCTGAATTTCTTCATTTTCATCTACTAGGAGGAAACTCACAACCTTCTCAGTCATCTTCTTCCTCCTGGTCTCCTCATCCAGCTCGTCCTCCTCCAGTAAGCCCTGGACCTTAGTGACATGGTACACAGTAACGGGGTGTCTCCTTTTGTTACCCCCGGAATGAGTCCGCTTCTGGCACTCCAGGCACAAGTTGATTTTACAGGTCTGGCACCTCACGGCTGCCCTCTGCCTAACACCCGGCGAGTGCCCATTGGTGCCCTTGCAGGGATCGCAGTAAGGGACGTGGCCAGGTTTGAGTCTTATCCGCTCATGGTTTCTCAGGCGCTCCTGCCGGTGGAGCTCCTCCTCGCAGCGGAGACACTGCAAACTGCAGCACTCATCACACTCAAAGACCGCTTCGTCAGTCCCGCTGCAGGCGTAACTCTCCTGGCACATCAGCCCCGGATTCAGGCCCTTCTCTGCTGGGGAAGTCTGAGCACTCATACTCAGGTTGGCAAGGAAATCACCCACCATATAATGGTCCCTGGGCTTGCCCGAGGAGTGAAGACAGAGGCTTTGAGCCTGAGGACCGCAGAGAACTTTCACAGGATTCTGAACACCTTTAGAAAAACAAAAAAAAAACCAAAAACAAACTTTCGGTGTCCTATCAGAATTCTTCACCTGCTCACAAATGTTCAGATTTTTAATTTTCTGCCTCCAAGATTCCCGGATCAGCAGCAATGTTGATTCGGTTTGATGGTTTTCTCCTCCATAAAGTGCAACCAAAGTTGTGGTCAAAATTAACTTGCAAGGGTCTCTTATGGCTATCTGAGAGAGATCCAGTAGGTTCACCAAGGTGGGCACCTCATGGGCTGGGCCTCAGACACAAGGTTTTGGTAGGGAAGGAGAGTGGTCAGGAGCTTTGCAATTTAATCCAACCTCAAGTCAGTATTTCAGGGGATACCTAGAATAGAGGAAGGAAAAGGATTTCACTAATCTAAAAACGGAAGTACACCTTAAAAAGAAAGGAAGAAAAAAAAAAAAGATTGTGATTAAATAAGACGCCAGAACTCCTGAGAGAAATCTCATTTTTGCTTTAAAACTTACACAGGCTACTTCTGACCCCAGAAATTTCTTCTCAAAATCATGGGCAAGACTCCTCCCTTTGAACACTGCCACTGTCTCTAGGCCCAAGTCATATCAGAGACTGTGTATTCATTTCACAAACTGAAATTCTCTCTTCATCCAGTTATTAAATTCAGAATCAAAATCATGAAGCAAACAGTCCTTGGAAGGGCAACCCTCTGCATTCCCCTAACCCACAACACACACTTGTGAGGTGAATAAAGAGGCCTGTAAAAAACCTGAAGAAATGATAATAATGTAGACTTTAGCTTCACCAAAGTCTTTGGCAGATCTAGTTAGGTTGTCTCAACTCTAGACAAATGTCTATTAAGGACCTTAAACCTGGAAACAAAAGCCACCATGTCATGTTTAAAAACAATAAAAGACAATTACTGTACTTCCTTTTGTCCCTTCTCTAACTACAAAAAAAAGGGGGGGGGGAGCAACAGGAGACAGAATTCCTCCTCTAAGGCCCACTGCAAAGCCAGGCCTGCATGAGTTAAAACAAATGATTTTTCTCTTTGTCACTCAAAAACTAACTTAAAAATAACTTCAAAAAAGAAAATAAAGGGGAGAAAAAAGATAACTGGGGCAGGAAAGAGGCTTTTGTCACTTCCACAATTATATTCTTAACCCCTCTTAGCCTTGACCTCCATTCTAATACCCTAACGAAATGCAAAATCCTCCTTACAAATATTCACTCCTCCCTCTAGTAATCAATCTATCAATCTTATTTTTAGACAAACAGGAAGGCAAGGGAGTGACTAGACCTTATT
Source organism: Enhydra lutris kenyoni (assembly GCF_002288905.1). NCBI lineage: Eukaryota > Metazoa > Chordata > Mammalia > Carnivora > Mustelidae > Enhydra > Enhydra lutris. The sequence goes on along the minus strand of NW_019154104.1, from coordinate 20,747,195 downwards.
TACCCCCTAACCTCAGCCATGCCCACCCAGCTCCCGCAACAGAAACAAAAATCGAAATTAGCCACAATTTATAAAAATATAAAATCAACCTCCAAAAGAACACCCCACCGCCGGACCGGCCAAGCAAACAATCTGCCCCCTCAGGCCCCCACCTCGACACCTCTCTCCAGCCGGGGATTCCTCACCCTTCCTTTCTCCCGGGCAACACCACCACAACCCGAGGGGCACGAGCAGAGTCTAAACAAAGAAGGTCCCCCAAAATCCACCCCCACGCTAGCAGAGCCCACAGCCGAATCCATTGTTTATACCACCCCCCCCCCACCCCCCCCGCCCCCCCCCCCCCCCCCCCGCCCCCGGGGGCAGCCGGAGCTCCAGGACTATCGCTCGCCGGGCGCTGGGCCGTGCCCTTCCCTCCCCGCCCGCGGCGGCCCGGGGATCTCACTACCGAGCAGCTCCGCCGCGGCGAGGTGGCGTCGGGGGACCGCAGGGCGCCGGCGGGGGCGGGAGCTGTTCCTCAGGGCACCGGAGGATCCATCCTCATCTCCATCTCAGCCCCCCCCCCCCTCCTTCTCTGCCTCCGGGCTTCCTCCTCTCCTGTTGTCAGTTGGGATCAGCTGATCGGAGTGAACTTCTCCCAGCTCAGACTACCAGGAAGGCTTGAGCAGTGCAGTCCAGGGAGAGAGGAGAGGGAGGGGGTGGAGTCCTACGCCGGCGAGGGCGGAGAAGGGCGCGCACAGCTTCCTGGGAAATGTAGTCTCCTGGACGTGGGTCCCTCCCCACATCCCGGAAGTCAAGGCTCTAAATGACTACAACTCCCAGGACGAAAAAGGCTGCTCCTGTGAGGAGGCGGTAAAGACAGGCGGTGGAGCATTTCGGGACTTGGAGTTTTTGCATTACTGCGGTGGTCGGAGGTTTCAGCGCGTTGTTTTGGGTAGTGGCCGGAAAGGGAATGGCGCTAAATTAGACGAGTGATGTAATGTGTAGTATAGTTGACGCAAATAACTCGATTTCCCGAACCCATATTGCACACCATTCCTTCAAAAATGTGTAAAAACAAGCCATCTCCTCGTCCCTGATTTCACCTTGCCCAAGTTAGGAAATGACCAGAAAGAACTGATAAAAGAATATAACTACTGTTGGAGTTTTGTTTTCCCTTTATGGGTATTCAAGCCGAATTTTTTTTCCTTACCTTTTACTTTTCGACCTTTTCTTTTTTTTTTTTTTTAAGATTTTATTTATTTATTTGACAGAGAGAGATCACAAGTAGACAGAGAGGCAGGCAGAGAGAGAGAGAGAGAGAGAGAGAGAGAGAGAGAAGCAGGCTCCCTGCTGAGCAGAGAGCCCGATGCGGGACTTGATCCCAGGACCCTGAGATCATGACCTGAGCCGAAGGCAGCGGCTTAACCCACTGAGCCACCCAGGCGCCGCAACTTTTCAACCTTTTCTTACATAGTTTTAGAAATTTTGAATTTTAAATCGTCGTTAAGTTAGACCGGGTTCATTTTCAGACAAGCTTGCCGGCTACGGTACAGGCTAATGGTTAACATTGTTATCTGGCTTTTCTAAAAAGCGTATATTTGTTTTGGGTTTTGTTTGTTTGTTTGTTTCTTGGAACGACACTGAAAGAAAGCCTGCTGTGATAAAAAGAGCACTAGTGTGAGATGCCAGAGACTGAATGCTCCTTCTAGAAAGCTCCTGGGTAAGTCACTCAACCCCTCCGTGAAATAAAGGCATTATACTTTATCAATTCTGAAGTCTCTGCCAATTCTAATGTTCTGTGATTCGATCTTGATAATTGTTAACCCAGTAGAGAAATCTAAGGTTAAAGGACTTGCCAGGTCACATAGCAAATTATTGACAAAGCTGGAACAAGAATCCATCTCCTCACTTAGTCACATACTCTTTTATATTTCAAAGGACATAATTAGACCAATAATAAAACCAAATCTATGTAATAATGAGTGAGCACATGTGAGGGTTATATTACTGAAAATTATGTTTTCAAGACTGAGCAGATCGCCTACAGTTGGGCTAACTAAACAAATGACTGAGATTTTTTTTTTCCTATGCTTATCACAAAACTTTTTTTTTTAAGATTTTATTTATTTTTTTGACAGAGAGAGATCACAAGTAAGCAGAGAGGCAGGCAGAGAGAGAGAGGAGGAAGCAGGCTCCCCACTGAGGAGAGAACCTGATGTGGGGCTCGGTCCCAGGACCCTAAGATCATGACCTGAGCGGAAGACAGAGGCTTTAACCCACTGAGCCACCCAGGCACCCCCGCTTATTACAAAACCTTAAGGTGATTAAAAACTAAGCTGTCTATAGCACTTTAAAACTTCAAAGTTTTGGGGCGCCTGGGTGGCTCAGTGGGTTAAACCTCTGCCTTCGGCTGGGGGCTTGATCCCAGGACCCTGAGATCATGCCCCGTATTGGGCTCTCTGCTCAGTGGGGAGCCTGCTTCCCGCTCTCTCTCTCTGCCTGCCTCTCTGGCTCCTTGTGATCTCTGTCTGTCAAATAAACAAACAAAATCTTAAAAAAAAAAAAAAAATTCAAAGTTTCAAAGTAGGAAAGGAAAAGAGATTTTCTTTTCTTTTTAAGATTTTATTTATTTATTTGAGAGAGAGAGAGAGCACAGCTGGGGAGAGAGGCAGTGGGAGAGGGAGAGGGAGAAACAGACTCCGAGTTGAGCAGGGAGCCAGCCACAGGGCTCAATCCCAGAACTCTGGGATGGTGACCTGAGCTGAAGGCAGCTGCTTAACAACTGAGCCACCCCAGTGCCCCATTAGTTTTTAAGAGGAGTTTTAGGGACACATAGCTGGCTTAGGCAGCAGAGAGTAAAAATCTTGATATTAGGGTTGTGAGTTCGGGCCCTGTGCTGGGTCTTAAAAATAAAATCCTTTTTATGGGGCGTCTGGGTGGCTCAGTCATTAAGCATCTGCCTTCGGCTCAGGTCATGATCCCAGGGTCCTGGGATTGAGCCCTGCGTGGAGCCCCGCAACGAGCCCAGGTAGAGCCCTGCATCCAGCTCCCAGCTCGGGTGGGAAGCCTGCTTTTCCCTCTCCCACACCCCCTGCTTGTGAAGTTCCCTCTCTTGCTGTATCTCTGTCAAATAAATAAATAAAATCTTTAAAAGTAAAAATAAAATCTTTTTTTTAAAAGGGGGGGAGGGATTTTTAGTAAGTCAAGAGAATAGATCTTGAGCTAGGCTATTAAAAATTCCCTAGAGGAGGCACCTGGGTGGCTCAGTGGGTTAAGCCTCTGCATTCAGCTCAGGTCATGGTCTCAGGGTCCTGGGATCGAGACCCACATCTTTAAAAATCTTTAAAAAAAAGATTAAAAGATAAAATCTTTAAAAAAAATTTCCTAGAGGAAGTGCCTGGGTGGCTCTCAGTTGAGCAGCTCAGGTCATGAACTTGGGGTCTTGAGATGGAGCCCCACGTCACGCTCTGTGCTCAGCACAAAGTCAACTTGAGATCCTTCTCCCTCTCCCTCTGCCCCTCCCCCTGCTCACACTATCTCTCTAAAATAAAATAAAATTTTTAAAGTTGTAATAAGCACCCTAAAACCGTGGGAAATTATTATCTCCAAGGAATATAAGGTGAGGAAGAAAAGGGACTTTATTTAAATCCACTTGTAAGGGGTGCCTGGGTGGCTCAGTTGGTTAAGCATCTGCCTTTGGCTCAGGTCATGATCCCAGAGTCCTGGGATGGAGTCCTGGGATCAAGTCCTGCATCTGGCTCGTGCCAGACTTGTGCCAGAGAACCTGGCTGGTGCTCTCTCTCTCTCTCTCCCTTGTTCACTCTCTCTCTCTCTCTTAAATATATAAATAAAAAATCTAAAAAAAAGTAAATCCATTTGTACTTTTTTTTTTAAAGATTTTATTTATTTATTTGACAGACAGCACAAACAGGCGGAGGGGCAGAGGGAGAGGCAGAAGCAGGCTCCCCGTTGAGCAGCGAGCCCGATGTGAGACTCAATCCCGGGACCCCAGGATCATGACCTGAGCCAAAGGCAGATGCTTAACCAACTGAACCACCCAGGCATCCCATTTGTACTTTTTTTTTTTTTAAGATTTTTTTTTTTAAAGAATTTTTTGAGAGAGAGAGAGAGCAGGGGGAAAGGAGAAGGGACAGAGGGAGAGGGAGAGAGTCTCCTCTAGCAGACTTCTACACTGATCATGAAACCTGATGCAGGGCTCGATCCCATGCCCTAAAACCCTGAAATTGTGACCTGAGCCAAAACCAAGAGTCGGTCGTTCAATCAACTGAACCACCCAAGCACCCCTGTACTTTTTATTTTATTTTATTTTTAAGTAATCTCTATACCCAATGTAGGACTGGAACCCACAACCCCTAGATCAAGAGTCACATACTCCCTAGACTGAGCCATCCAGGTGCCCCAAAACAAATTTGTACTCTTGAAGTTTTTTACTATGTAAGTACAGTTATGTCAATAATACTGAAAAAAACCTCTTTTTATTTAACAGATAATTAGAATTATGAGACTCGTTTTTGTTGTTGCTTGTTTTTATTCATTTTCATTCTTCATGTGCTTATTTTTTACTATGAGCTACATCTTACTTGGAAAATTATTTGAGACCTTGGATAAAGTTTCATTGCTCCAGAGAGAATTTGCTTTTCCTTCTGCCGGAAGGGGCCACGTTAGGTATATTCACTATCTGGAATTTTTTTTAATCACCAAGAGATGTGTATCGGGTTACATATCCCTGGGAGGGCTGTCTTATGGGTCCAGTGCCCCCTCTGCCGTTCTCCTCAACCTCTTTCTTCCAAGACAATGTTCTTTCCAGTCTGTCGAATGGTCTATTTGTTGATAATTTAGCGTTACACTGAATTACACAGAATTACACTGAATTTAGCGTTACACTGAAACTGTAGCCCTCTGCGGTCCCAGCTTTAGACTTTCCGCTCCCACCAAGCCCAGGGCTTTGTCTTCAGTCGCATAAGGCCTAGAAAAACCAAGCTTAAGTTGCCAATTAGGGAACATGCCCCAGGATAAAAGTGACATCATTGCTCCATTTACCCTCTAAATCCTGCCTTCACCTAGATTTTAGTCTGATAATTACATATCTTCTTGTTGACTCTTCAGTATCTTACCAACCTTTTTATTGTTTTCAGCAGGATGAACCGTTTGCCATATACTGAGTCATATAACAAAAAAGGAACAATCAAGCTAGTGGTTCCCTCAGAGAAGGAACTGATGATCAGGGCACATGTTCAGATTCTGGGTGTTGGCAGTGTTCAACCGTTAACCTCCGCAATGGTTGTGCTAATCCTCACTTGATAATTTTGCTTTAGACAATGTATATGTCTTTCCTACTCTTCCATTTGTATATCTCACCATAAAAGATAAAATTTTTAAATTTTTTTTTAAGATTTTTATTTATTTATTTGACAGAGAGAGAGAGATCACAAGTAGGCGAGAGGCAGGCAGAGAGAGAGGGGGAAGCAGGCTCCCCACTGAGCAGAGAGCCCTATGCGGGGCCTGATCCCAGGACCCTGAGACCATGACCTGAGCGGAAGGCAGAGGCTTTAACCCACTGAGCCACCCAGGCGCCCCTAAAATTTTTAAATTTTGATTAGGAAAAATGTTAGTAAAGTAAAAGTTAAAATAAAAGTAAATTCTAGGGACGCCTGGGTGGCTCAGTTGGTTAAGCAGCTGCCTTCGGTTCAGGTCATGATCCCAGCGTCCTGGGATCGAGTCCCGCATCAGGCTCCTTGCTCATCAGGGAGCCTGCTTCTCCCTCTGCCTCTGCCTGCCATTCTGTCTGCCTGTGCTTGCTCTCTCTCCCTCTCTCTCTCTGACAAATAATTAAATAAAATCTTTAAAAAAAAAAAAAAGGTAAATTCTAGGGGCACCTAGGTGGCTCAGTAATTAAGCATCTGCCTTCTGCTCAGGTCATGATCCCAGGGTCCTGGGATTGAGCCCCACGTTGGGCCCCCTGCTCAGTGGGAAGTCTTCTTCTCCCTCTCCCACTCCCCCTGCTTGTGTTCCCTCTCTGGCTGTGTCTCTCTCCGTCAAAAAAAATAAATAAAATCTTAAAAAAAAAAAAGTAAATTCTATGAGGTAAGCAAACCAAGGCCTTGGACTTAATAGAATCGTTTCCTTAAGCTGTTCAACATAACATTACAAAGATATTAACAAGGGCCCCTGGCTGGCTCCCTTGGTGGAACAGGTGACTCTTGATCTCAGGGTTGTGAGTTTGAGCCCTACACTGAGGGTAGACATTATATTAAAAAAAGAAGAAGAGGAAGAAGAAAAAGATCTTAACAATATTTAGCCACAACGGGAAAATAAAACAAGTAGAAGACAGGTTTGCAAGCTTGTGCCCTTCAACTTCCCCTTTAAAGGGAGTCCTTAACGTAAACAGACACACACAATTGGTCTTCATCTACTAAAACACACATTTCTTTTATTTTTTTAAGATTTATTTATTTATTATTTGAGAGAGGGGGACAGGGGCAGAGGGAGAGGGAGAGAGAGAATCTCAAGCAGACTCCCTACTGAGTGCAGAGCCTGATGCAGGGCTCGATCTCATGGCTCTGAGATCATGAACTGAGCCGAAACCAAGAGTTGGATACTTCCCGTACTGAGCCTAAAATAAAGTGTCCTTAAAATAAACATTTCTAAGTGGCTACATCTGGGTATCCAGTATGGATTAAGATAAATCCATTTCCCAAGTGGTGCTAGGAGATGACATTCATTTCCTTGTTAAATTTGCCAGAGCCCAGAATCCAACCGTTAGACTTAAATGTACAGTTTTGATTTTATCACCCACCTAGAGTGGATCTTTCTCTCTCTAAGCAATCTTACCGGATTGAGGATGCCAATCCAATAGTTCACAATGAAATGTTACTGTTACCTAGATGGGAGTGCTCAGAATTAACAGTTAACACACTGGTTCCCATAATAATAGTTCTCATGACAATAGTCCTATGGAGAAGCCTGTTGAAAAAGTACTTGGTGCAGAGTGCCTGGGTGGCTCAGTCATTAAGTAACTGCCTTCAGCCCAAGTCACAATCCCAGAGTCCTGGGATCGAGCCCCACATCAGGCTACCTGCTTGGCGGGAAGCCTGCTTCTCTCTCTACTCCCCTGCTGGTGTTCCCTCTCTTGCTGTGTCTCTCTCTGTCAAATAAGTAAAAAAATTTTTTAGAATAAGGTTACTTGGTGAGTGTAGAATCAGAACAAGAAAAAGGTAATCAGAGCAATTGAATATTTAGGGTAAAAGACTAACATACATAGACCTCTCATTAGAGATGGTCTTTGCCCAGGGAACCAGAATCACTAAATTCTAAAGCTATGTTTCTCCTTGAAATGATGTGGCTACCCATGAAGACAGAACTCAGGAGTCAATCTGTATTTAAAAAGAAAGTTAATTGATTGGACAAGCTATTAGGTATCTTAGACTTGTTGAGAAGTTTGGACCATCAGGCTCAAAAACTGGTCAGGTACAAGGGAGGAAGTTAGCAGGAATCACAATCAAGCTCTTACCATGGGAGGTCAGGGCAGGATGCCATCATTAGCATTGTCTCCAATGAATACCTTTTCCACTGCACTCTCTAAGGTCCTGCCACTACTGTACTCTCAATGACAGCAAGGGTGATAAGCGGAATAATGGTCCTTAAAGATATCCCACACCCCAATTCTCAGAAACTGTAGATATGTTACCTACATGGTGAAAGGGACTTTGCCCATGTGACTATAGTTAAGGATCTTGAGATGGGAACAGTTTCTTGGGTTATGCAAGTGGGCCTGATCTAATCACAGAGCAGACAGCCTTTCTCAGCCATAGTCATAGACAGACATGATGACAGAAAGAGTCAGAATTGCTGGCTTTAAAGATGGAGAAAAGGAACCAATAGCCAAGGAAACCAGGGATGGGGTAAGGGGGAGGGAGCCGCTAGAAGCTGGAAAACTCAAGGAAACAAATTATCCCCTACAGACTCAGGAAGGAACACAGTCTTTTTTTTTTTTAACTATTTTTTTTTAAGATGTTATTTATTTATTTGACAGAGATCACAAGTAGGCAAAGAGGCAGGCAGAGAGAGAGGGGGGAAGCAGGCTCCCCACCAAGCAGAGAGCCCAATGCGGGGCTCCATCCCAGGACCCTGAGATCATGACCTGAGCCGAAGGCAGAGGCTTTAACCCACTGAGCCACCCAGGTGTCTCAGGAAGGAACACAGTCTTGCCAACGCCTTGATTTTACTCCAGTGAACTTGAATCCAACTTCTGACATATAAAACTAGAAGGGCAGTTCTTCCTGCCCAGGGACAGGACCTTGCTTTGCTAAGAATACCTTTAAAATTATACATATAAGATAATAAATCTATGTTGTTTTAACTCATTAAATGTGTGGTGATTTGTTATGGCAGCAACAGAAAACTAACACAGCAGTACTACTATGAGTAATTTCTAAACTTTTCTGCATTTTTATATTTGTCTCTCAAGATTCAAAATCCTGGGCAGGAGAATCTAATGTCTCACACACATCACATACCCAATAGCCTGGATATAGGCAAAGTGGAAAGAAGGAGGATCTTTTCTCTTGAGCTCCAGAATGGGAGGCATGCCATGGTGAGGGATTACCCCCAGATCGAAAGGGACATTGGATGTTGGACCACAAAATAACAAATTAGAGGCAATCCTGGGTTTTGCCAAGAGCACCTTGCTTTATCTTTATCTATACTTAAATGGCTGACCTAACTCCACTTCTGGTTTTTCTTTAAATATGATAACGTATTTCTTCAGGTTATATTTAAGCCCTGCCAATACATGAGCTGTATCTTTCTTCCATTAGTTAAGACAGAAACCACAAATCAAACTGCCTTAACCAATAAAAGAAATGTACTGGCTCACATAACTGAACAATCTGGCCAATTACAGTTTCAGCCAAAGCACAGTCTAGGACTCAGATAACATGCTCAGGACCTCGTTACCCTCTCTAGTTCTCAGCTTTGGACATGCACTCAAACAATTTTTCACAAAGGCGCAAAAGCAATTCAATACAGGTAGGATACCCATCCCTCTTTCCTGGAGGAAGGATGGTGCTGGAGCAATTGAACAAAAAATAGACAAAAAAAATTAACCTGAACCTGAAACTCATATATAATTACAGAAATATTAGTTAAAAACTGGGGGCACCTGGCTGGCTCAGTGGGCAGAGTATGTGACTCTTGTCTCAGGGTCGTAAGTCCATGCTGCACACTGGGTACAGAAATTATTTAAAAATAAAATCTTCAGGAAAAAAATTAATTCAAAACTGATCATAGATTTTTTTTAAGATTTTATTTATTTATTCATGAGAGACAGAGATTGAGAGAGAGAGAGAGAGGCAGAGGCAGAGGGAGAAGCAGGCTCCCTGCGGAGCAGAGAGCCAGATGTGGGGCTCAATCCCAGGACCCTGGGATCATGACATGAGCTGAAGGCAGAGGCTTAACTGACGGAGCCACCCAGGTGCCCCTGATTATAGATTTAAATGCAAGAGGCAAAACTGCTTTCAGAAGAAAACATGAGAAAATCCAAGATCTAGGCTGAGTGAAGAATTCTTAGATATGATACCAAAAACACAATTCATAAAAGACAAAATTAATCTAAAAGAAAAAGACCTCATAGAGGATGCCTGGGTGACTCAGTCGGTTAAGCATCTGCTTTGGCTCAGGTCATGATTCTGAAGTCCTGGGAGTCCCGGAATGGAGCCCCACATTAGGCTTCCTGCTTGGCAGGGAGTCTGCTTCTCCCTCTGCCTCTCACACTGCTGGTGCTCTCTCTCTCTCTCTCTCTCTCTCTCTCAAATAAATAAATAAATAAAATCTTGAAAGAAAGGAAGAAAGTAAGAAAGGGAAAGGAAGAAAGGGAGAAAAAGAAAGGGAGAAAGAAAGGAAGGAAAAAAAAAAAAGGAAGGAAGAAAGAGACTTCATCAACTGAAAGCTTTTCCTCTGTGAAAAGGCCCATGGTAACTACACCATGAGTTGAGAAAAGAAACCAAAATCATGACCCAGAGTTGCAATCAACATAGGAATTCATGGGGTACCTGGGTGGCTCAGTCGTTAGGCATCTGCCTTCGGCTCGGGTCATGATCCTGAGGTCCTGGGATCAATCCCCACATCGGGCTCCCTTCTCAGCGGGAAGCCTGCTTCTCCCTCTCCCACTCCCCCTACTTGTCTTCCCTCTCTCACTGTGTCTCTCTCTGTCAAATGAATAAATAAAATCTTTTTAAGAAATTGTTTTAAATTAAAAAAAAAAAAAACATAGGAATTCAGGCAGCATTCAAACACCACCCATTATACCCATTATTTTTACTCCTAAGGCTAAAACAGTTAAGTCATTTGGAATGATTAACTCTTTGAAGCTCTATGGTAGGTAGAGAAGGCAAAATAGACACCTTCTAAAGTATCTTCTTAGTGAATAATTACTTTCTTTTTCTCTGAAAACGGCCGCATCAATCCTCAGAGGTGGACCTTGACGGATCCCATTGGTGCTCCACCAGCCTGATCCCCGGCTGTGCCGGTCGGATGCTCTGTCCAGGGAGTATGGAACTGACATCCAAAACAATGAATAGAGTGGACATTTGTTACTAAGACTGTGCTATATACGTAATCTCTTTCCTATGTTGAGAGATAGACCTGTTGTGTAAGTGTCGATGAAGCATTTGTCCAGTGGACTGACCAAGGACCATGAGTCCAGAACAATGGCAAAAAATAAATAAATAAAAGGAATAGTTTGGAATTCAGAATGAGACTTCCATTTAAGATTATACCTGACTTCATAGTATTTTTTTTTAAAGATTTTATTTGTTTATTTGACAGAGATCACAAGTAGGCATTTAGGCAGGCAGAGAGAGAGAGAGAGAGGGAAGCAGGCTCCCTGCTGAGCAGAGAGCCGTATATGGGGCTGGATCCCAGGACCCCAGGACCCCGGGATCATGACCTGAGCTGAAGGCAGAGGCTTTAACCCACTGAGCCACCCAGGCACCCCCAACTTGTTATTCTAAAAAAGGCTTATGTAAGCAGAATACTCAGATGTTGAATAAATGACACAAATATACATGTATTGGGGCGCTTGGGTGGCTCTGTTGGTTAAGCATCTGCCTTCAGCTCAGGTCATGATCCCGGGGGGTCCTGGGATCGAATCCCACATCGGGCTCCCTGCCCAGTGGGGAGTGCGCTTCTCCCTCTCCTTCTGCCCCTTTCCCTGCTCGTTCTCTCTCTCTCTCTCTCTCAAATAGATAAAGTCTTTAAAAATAAATTAAAATAAACTAAAACATTCCTAGAAAAGAAAATTAAAAAAAATAATAAAACCTTCCTAGAAAGACAATTCCAAGTCCAGATGACTTTGGTGGTGAATTCTATTAAACATTTATTGAAAAAAAAAAGTAATACAATTCTACACAAACTCTGCCAGAAACAGAAGAGGAAGGAACACTTTCCAACTTACCTTATTTTATTGAGGCATAATTGGCATGTGGCATTATATTTATGTCAGGTATCCATATACATCGTGAAATGATCACTACAGTATGTCTAATTAACATCCATTCATCACCATACATAGTTATAAAACTTTCTTTCTTATGATGAGAAGTTCTAAGATTTACTCTCTTAGAAATTTTCAAATGTTTAATACAGTATTATTAACTATAGTCATTACGTAGTACATTACATCCTCTTGATAAATATAAAGATAAATAAGTATCAATTTATAACTGGAAATTTGTACTATTTTCCTTCCTTCACCCATTTTACATGGCCCCCCCTTTCACTTCAGGCAACCACCAATCTCTTCTCTATATCAGTTTTGCAGGGGTTTTTTTGGTTCCACATAGAAATGAGAATACACAGTATTTTTTATTTCACTAAGCATAATGCCCTCAAGGTCCATCCACGTTGTGGTAATGGGAAGATTTCATTCTGTTTAATGGGTGAATAATACTTCATTGTGAGTATATGCCACCCTTTCTTTATCCATTCATCCATTAATGGTATGTAGGTTATTTCCATATCTTGGCTATTATAAATAATGTTACAGTGAACTTAGGGGTACATATATCTTTTCAAGTTAGTTTTTTTCATTTTCTTCAGATAAATATCCAGAAGTAGAATTTTGGATTGTATGAGAGTTCTATGCTATGATTTATTTATTGATTCATTCATTCATTTCTTTACTTATTTATTTAGAGAAAGAGCATGAGCCAGGGGACAGGCAGAGGGACAGGCAGAGGGAATTTCAAGCCGACTCTGTGCTGAGCATGGAGCCCTACACGGGGCTGGATCTCATGACTCTGAGATCATGACCTGACCCAAAATCAATAGTCAGACATTTAACTGACTGAGACACCCAGGCCCGCCAGTAGTTCTATTTTTAATTTTAGGGAGAAACTCCATACTGTTTGAACAGACAAAGATACCTTAAATTAGGCAACAGTTGTTTGTTTGTTTTTTTACAGTTTCTTAAATATGACATCAAAATCACAAGCAAATAAAAAAAGTAGGTAGATTGGACTTCATCAAAATTAAGAACTTCTGTGAATCAAGACACTATAAAAAGAGGGAAAAAGCAACCCACAGGATGGAAAAAAATTATAAAACATATATCTGATCAGAGGTAATATTCAGAATATATAAAATATTCTTAAAGCACAATAATGAAAACCAAATAATCCAATTAAAAACAGGAATTTGAGTAGATATTTCTCCAAAGGGGATTTACAAGTGGCCAGCAAACACATGAAAAGATGCTCAAAATCATTAGTCATTAGAGAAATATTAATCAAAACCCTAATGAGATATCACTGCACACCCACTCAGAAAGGTATAATTAGCAAAAAACCCCAAAGAATAACAAGTGTTGGCAATGATATACACAAGTAGAATCCTCAGACTTTGCTGGTGGGAATGTAAAATGGTGCAGCTGCTATGGAAAACAGTTTGGCATTTCCTTAAAAAGTTAAACATAGAACTACCATATGATCCCACAGTTCTATTTCTAGTGATATAGACAAGAGAATTGAGAACACGTTCGAACAAAAACTTGTACATGGGGGCGCCTGGGTGGCTCAGACAGCTAAGCGTCTGCCTTCAGCTCAGGTCATGACCCCAGGGCGCCTGCTTCTCCCTCTCCCTCTGGTCCTCTCCCCTCCCCTGGCTCATGGTCTCTCTCAAGCATTCTCTCTCTCTCTCTCTCAAATAAATAAATAAAATTTAAAAGAAAACCTTATACAATGGCACCTGGGTGGCTCAGTGGGTTAAAGCCTCTGCCTTTGGCTTGGGTCGTGATCCCAGGGTCCTGGGATCGAGCCCCACATCGGGCTCTCTGCTCAGCAGGGAGCCTGCGTCCCTTCCTCTCTCTGCCTGCCTCTCTGCCTACTTGTGATCTCTGTCTGTCAAATAAATAAATAAAATCTTAAAAAAAAAAGAAAATCTTATATACACATGTATGTAGTACCACTATTCATGGTGGACACAACCCAAATGTCCATCCATTGATGAATGGATCAAGAAAATGTAGCATATTCATACAACAGCATTTTATTCAGCTTAAAAAGGAATGAAGTACTGTCATGTTGATATCAAATGGATGAATCTTGAAAACATGCTAAACAGGGGCTCAGTGGGTAAAAGCCTCTGCCTTCTGCTCAGGTCATGATCCCAGGGTCCTGGGATCGAGCCCTGCATCCGGCTCTCTGCTCAGCAGGGAGTCTGCTTCCTCCTATCTCTCTGCCTGCTTCTCTGCCTACTTGTGATCTCTGTCCGTCAAATAAATAAATAAAATCTTTAAAAAAATATGCTAAACAAAAGAACCAGACACCAAAGACAACATATTCTGTGATTCCATGTATAAGAAGTGCCCTGAAGAAGCAAATCTATCGAGACAGAAAGCTATTTTGTGGTTGCCAGTGGGTCATAAGGGTGATCGCCCAATGTGTATGAAATTTCCACCTAGGATGGTGAAAATGTCCTGGATAGTGGCGATTGTTGCACAATACTGTTCATATACCGAGAGCCACCAAACTGTACACTTTAAAAATGTTTAAAATGGTGACTTCTATGTGACTTATACTTAAACAAATAAAAAATGGCTGATAATAATAAGTGTAGTTTTGTCCATGTTGGATTTGAAGTGCCCAGGGAGGGGCACGTGGGTGGCTCAGTCGTTAAGCATCTGCCTTCAATTCAGGTCATGATCCCCGGGTCCTGGGATCGAGTTCCAAATCGGGTGCCTGGCTCGATGGGGAGCCTGCTTCTCCCTTTCCCGCTCCCCCTGCTTGTGTTCCTTCTCTCACTGTCTCTCTCTCTGTCAAATAAATAAATAAAATCTTTTTAAAAAAAGAAGAAGAAGAAGTGCCAAGGGAATATCCCAGTGCAGGTACTTTTTAGGAAACTGGCCAATAATGGAAGAGAACTAAGGTGGTCTAGGCTACAGATGTAGATCTGGGAATAGATGATTGTTGAAGCCCTAAGAGTAGATGAGCCAGCTATGGAATCACTTAGAGTAAGGAGAAGAAGGTCTGTGGAAAACCAACATTTTAAGACATGAGTGTAAGAAAAGGACCCTCCTAAGGAGATTAAACAAGAGGAAGCAGAGTAGTAGGAGGAAGACTGTGGGACACACAAGCCAGGGAAAGATTTGTCGAAGTGCAGAGCTCAGAAGCATTAAATGCTAGAAGACTAAAATAAAATAAAGGCTAAGAAATGTCCAGTGGACTTAGCAAAACAGTAGATGTAGTGGGGGTCCTTGTGCTCAGTCAGTTGAGCAGCCCACTCTTGGTTTTGGCTCAGGTCATAATCTCAGGGTCATAAGATCAAGGCCCATGTCAGGGCTCTGGGCTCAGTGGGGAGTCCACTTCTCTCCCTCTTCCTCTGCTCCTCCCCTCCACCCTCACTCATGCTATCTCTCTCTCAAATGAGTAAATACATCTTTTTTAAAAAAAGATTTTATTTTGGGGTGCCTGGTGGTTCAGTGGGTTAAAGCCTCTGCCTTCGGCTCAGGTCATGATCCCGGGGTCCTGGGATCGAGCCTCGCATCGGGCTCTCTGCTCATCAGGGAGCCTGCTTCCCTTCCTCTCTCTCTCTGCCTGCCTCCCTTGCCTACTTGTGATCTCTGTCTGTCAAATAAATAAATAAAATCTTAAAAAAAAAAAAAGAAGGCCCATATTGTAGATGGTAGAGCAAAGAGATAGGGAAAAAGCAAGGAAGGAAGAACCTTGTTCTTTTCTTCTCATTTATTTTACTTTATTTTATTGTATTGTATTGTATTGTATTTGACAGAGAGGACAAGAGCACAAGCAGAGAGAGTAGCAGGCAGAGGGAGAGGGAGAAGCGGGCCTCCTGCTAAGCAGGGAGCCGGATGCTGGGCTGGATCCCAGGACCCTAAGATCATGACTCAAGCCAAAGGCAGATGCTTAACTGAATGAGCCACCTAGCCCCCCCCAACCCACCACTTCTTCTTCTTCTTCTTTTTCTTCTTTTTTTAGGATTTTATTTATTTATGTGTGTGTGACAGAGAGAGAGAGGGAGAACGCGTATGAGCAGGGGGAGGGTCAGAGGGAGAGGGAGAAGCATAGACCAACTCCTGCCTGAGTGCAGGCCCTGATGTGGGGCTGATCCCAGGACACTGAGTCGAAGTCCCACACTCAAGCACTGAGCCATCCAGGTGCCTCAGGAGGAACCTTGTTCTTGATAAAATTACCGAGCTTCTAGATCACCCAACCCTGAAGAGCATCCTATCTATTCTCCCAAAACATTTCCTTAGTGTTTAAGCCAGTTTGAGTTGGGTGCTCTGTTACCTGCTTCTGAAAACTTTCTGGTCCCATACACTTATGACACAACCATATTATGAAATACAATGTAGCAATTTTAAAAATGAGGTAGCTCGGGGACACCTGGCTGGCTTGGTGGGCTCTTCGTCTCCTGGTTGTGAGTTTGAGCCCCTTGTTGGGTGTAGAGATGACTGAAAAAAAATAAATAAACTTAAAAAAAATGAGGTAGCTCAGTCTTTAAAATTAAGTACACTTCTACATACTTCTCTAATGTACAAAAATAAAAACAAAACACCCTCGCCTTATTCATGAGTGAAAATTGAATAACTCTGGGGCGCCTGGGTGGCTGAGTCGGTTAAGCATCTGCTTTGGGTTCAGATCATGATCTCGGGATCCTGGGGTCAAGCGCTGTATCAGGGTCCCCGCTCAGTGGGGAGTCTGCTCCTCCCTCTCCCTCTGACCCTCCCCCGGCTTGTGCTCTCTTTCAAATAAAGAAATAAAATCTTCTTTTTTTAAGGATTTTTAAAAATATATTTTATTTATTTATTTGAGAGAGAGAAAGAGAGAGCATGAGAGGGGAGAAGGTCAGAGGGAGAAGCAGACTCCCCATGGAGCCTGGAGCCCAATGCGGGACTCGATCCCAGGACTCGGGGATCATGACCTGAGCCGAAGGCAGTCGCTTAACCCACTGAGCCACCCAGGAGCCCAAGAAATGAAATCTTTAAAAAAAAGTAAAGAAGGGGCGCCTGGGTGGCTCAGTGGGTTAAAGCCTCTGCCTTCAGCTCAGGTCATGATCCCGGGGTCCTGGGATCGAGCCCTGCATCGGGCTCTCTGCTCGGCAGGGAGCCTGCTTCCCTTCCTCTCTCTCTGCCTGCTTGTGATCTCTGTCAAATAATAAATAAAATCTTAAAAAAAAAAAAGTAAAGAAAATTGAATAACTCTAGGGGCATTTGAGTGAATCAGTCAGTTAAATGTCAACTCTTGATTTTGGCTCAGGTCATAGTCTCCAAATCGTGGGATCAAGCCCTGTCAGGCTCCTTGCTCAGCCTGGAGTCTGCTGGAGATTCTCTCTCTCCCTCTCCTTCTCCTTCATGCTTCCTCCCCCAAATAAAAAAATAAATCTTTAAAAGATGGGATGCGGGGCACCTGGGTGGCTCAGTGGGTTAAGCCTCTGCCTTCATTTCGGATCATGGTCTCAGGGTCCTGGGATCGAGCCCCGCATCGGGCTCTCTGCTCGGCGGGAAGCCTGCTTCTCCCTCCCTCTCTGCCTGCCTCTGCCTACTTGTGATCTCTCTGTCAAATATATAAAGAAAAATCTTAAAAAAAAAAAAAAAAAAAAAGATGGGATGCCTGGGTGGCTCAGTCTGTTGAGAGTCTGCCTTTAGCTCAGGTCATGATACTGGGGTCCTGAGATCAAGTCCCACATCAGGCTCCCTCTCAGTGGGGAGCCTGCTTCTCCCTCCCTCTCTGTCTGTCGCTTGGCCTGCTTGTGCTCTTCTCTCTCTCTGACAAATAAATAAATTTCAAAAAATCTTAAAAAAAAGGAATCATGTTCTAAAAAAAAAATCTTAAAAAAGAAAAAGAAAATTGAATAACTATGATTCCATTTATGTAAAGTTCTAAAAAGCAAATTAAAATGTTTCTATAAGTATATACAGATGTCATTGCATAATTTATTTTTAATTTAAAATTTTGTAATATTTACTGCATTGAAAATATATGTAATGCATATGTAAATTATGAAGCACAGGGGTGCCTGGGTGGCTCAGATGGTTGGGCATCTGCCTTCTGCTCAGGTCATGACCTCCTGGTCCTGGGATCTAGCCCCATGGCTCCCAAATCAGCAAAGAATCTGCTTCTCTCTCTCCCTCTTCCTCTCCCCCGCTTATGCTCTCTTTCTCAAATGAATAAATAAAATCTTTAAAAAAAATTGTGAAACACAATAAAATGAAAACTAGTAAACCCGCCACTGTGTTTGTGTACCAGAACACTACCAAAATGACTGAGGCTACATGTATGTTCTGTTTCTCATCACCATTCCTCCCACCAAAGAGGAATGATAACTCTCGGGCGTAACTGCTACCCTGAATTTTCAATTAATAATTCCTTTGTTTTTTTAAATTAATTAATTTATTTTTTAGGAAGAGACAGAGAGAGTGCTGGCATGGGAGTGGGGGAGGAGTAGAGGGAGAAGGAGAGATCCACAAGCCAACTCACTGCTGAGCAGGGAACCTGATGTGAGGGTTGATCCCAGGATCCTGAGATCATGACCTGCATGGAAAACAAGAGGCAGATGCTTAACTGACTGAGCCACCAGGCTCCTCAATTCCTCTTTTTCTTTTTTTAAAAGATTTAATTTATTTATTTGACAGACAGAGATCACAAGTGGCAGAGAGGCAGAGAGAGAGAAGCAGGCTCCCTGCTGAGCAGAGAGCCCGATGCGGGTCTCTATCCTCCGACCCTGGGATCATGACCTGAGCCAAAGGCAGGGGCTTTAAGCCACTGAGCCACCCAGGCACCCCAATTCCTTTGGTTTTTAAAAAAAATATGGCTTTGGGGCGCCTGGGTGGCTCAGTGGGTTAAGGCCTCTGCCTTCGGCTCCGGTCATGATCCCGGGTTCCTGGGATCGAGCCCCGCATCGGGCTCTCTGCTTGGTGGGGAGCCTGCTTCCTCCTCTCTCTCTCTGCCTGACTCTCTGCCTACTTGTGATCTCTGCCTGTCAAATAAATAAATAAATAATCTAAAAAAAAAAAACTTTAAAAAAAATATGGCTTTACCACGCATTTGTTTCTTTATACAATAGATTATCACTTATGCCAGTTTTTTTTTTTTTAGTTTATGCCAATTTTTAATCTTTACAACAATGATGCCATACAATATAGACTTCTGGCCTGTTTCTTTTTGCTGTTGTTCAGTATGTCATGTGTGTAATTGTAAAATTGAATTATTCATTCTATTTTTATATAATGCTCATTATGTGACTCATTGAAAATATGTTTATCATCTTGCCAGACTTTTGAGTAATTTCCAATTTTTTCTTCTTTTATGAACCATGGTGTTATAAACATTCTTTTTTATTTTTTAAGAGTTTATTTATTGGGGCACCTGGGTGGCTCAGTGGGTTAAAGCCTCTGCCTTCAGTTCAGGTCATGATCCCGGGGTCCTGGGATCGAGCCCCGCATCAGTCTCTCTGCTCAGCGGGGAACCTGCTTCCTCCTCCCTCTCTGCCTGCCTCTCTGCCTCCTTGTGGTCTCTGTCTGTCAAATAAATAAATAAATCTTTTAAAAAAATGCTCTTTAAAAAAAAAGAATTTATTTATTTATTTGACAGACAGAGATCACAAGGAGACAGAGAGGCAGGTAGCAAGGTGGGGGTGGGGGGGAGAGAAGGCTCCCCGCTGAGCAGAGAGCTGGACACGAGGCTTGATCCCAGGACCCCGAGATCGTGACCCGAGCCGAAGGCAGAGCCTTAACCCACTGAGCTGCCCAAGTGCCCCTTATAAACATTCTTGAGGATAGTCCTGGTGCAGGCATGGAAGGGTTTCTCCAACAATAGTAGGAGTGGGCTGCTGGGTCATAGGGAAAACACATGCTTTATTTTTCTAGGTTATGCCAAAGTAGTTGTGCCAATACACACTTCTACCAGAAATTCCTATGTGTTCCTCTTATTCTACATCCTTGCATTACCAGACTTCTTAAATTTTATTTTATTTTTTGAAGATTTTATTTATTTATTTGACAGAGAGAGAGTGAGAGAGCACAAGATGGGAGAGGGTCAGAGGGAGAAGCAAACTCCCCGCTGAGCAGGGAGCCTGATTTGGAACTCACTCCTTGGGACCCCAGGATTATACCCCAGCCGGGGGCAGTTGCCTAACCAGCTGAGCCTCCCAGGTGCCCCCAGATGAAAGGACTTTAAAGTGATTATCTCACTATGGTATTAGCATTTCTGTGATTACTAATAAAGGGGAGAATTTTTCATATCTTATTCATCATTTGTCCTCCCTTTACAGGACTGGTTAAAACATGGCTAAGAATAATACTCTCTCCTGATTTTTGATCTGCTGGCTACAGGAAGTGCTGCCACTGATACTTTGCATATTCCTATCATAACATTTTATTTTTTATGATTATTTTTTATTTTTTAAACTTTTTTTTAATAAAGATTTTATTTATTTATTTGACAGACAGAGATTACAAGTAGGCAGAGAAGCAGGCAGAGAGAAACGGGGAAGCAGGCTCCCTGCTGAGCAGAGAGCCCGATGCGGGGTTCGATCCCACGACCCTGGGATCATAACCTGAGCCGAAGGCAGAGGCTTCAAACTACTGAGTCACCCCAGTGCCCCTATCATAACATTTTAACAAGCCCTCATTTTTCAAGGATATATGAGTATCTCTTCTTTACAGGCCAAAGCATAGTCCATGGAAAATTGCCCTTTACACCCATCTCTTCTTTGACCTGATATTATTACTTGTTTTCTGGTAACTTTAGAAGTTACACAATGTATCTGTCTTCTGTAACTACACAAACGCTTTGTAAAAATATTTTATTTATTTAATTTAGAGAGAGAGAGTGACAGCATGAGCAGGGTGAGGGGCGGAGGGAGAGACTCTCAAGCAGGCTCCCCATTGAGCACGGAGCCCGATGCAAGGCTCCATCTCACGACCCTGAGAATTGACCTGAGTCGAAACCAAGAATTGGATGCTCAACTGAATGAACCATCGGACGTCCCTACACAAATATTTTAATAATGCCAAGTGGCAGCCATTTTAATTCACATAAAGTATGAATCTTCATAACAAAGTAGCCTACAGGGGCACCTGGGTGGCTCACTGGGTTAAAGCCTCTGCCTTCAGCTCAGGTCATGATCCCAGGGTCCTGGGATCGAGCCCCACATCAGGCTCTCTGCTCAGCAGGGAGCCTGCTTCCCCTTCTCTCTCTCTGCCTGCCTCTCTGTCTACTTGTAATCTCTGTCTAATAAGTAAATAAAATCTTTAAAAACAAAACAAAACAAACAAACAAACAAAAAAACAAAGTAGCCTACATTAGAGCTCTAGGCAGTGACGTAGAGAAAAGCTGATTCATATCTGGCTGTTAAAAATTATTTTGCTACATTTTAAAGATATGCTGTGATTTAAAAAAAAAAACACAACCAAACATTAATTTTGTGAACACTATGTGTTCACAAACTGGCGCATTTAAAGGTGAATTAAAGGGTACCTGGGTGACTCAATAGGTTAAGTGTCTGCCTTCGGCTCAGGTCATGATCCCAAGGTCTTGGCATCAAGCCCCGCATCTGGGTCCCTGCCCAGTGGGGAGCCTGCTTCTCCCTCTCCTTCTGCTACTCCTCTTGCTTGTGCTCTTTCTCTGTCAAAATAAATAAATAAATAAATAAATAAATAAATAAATAAAGATGAATTAAAGAAATAAAAATAAAGGTGAATAAACACGTGCTCCCTTTCTTGAAAGAACTCAGTGTCTAGTAGGGAGACTATGTGAGAAAAAGACTATCATACAGTGGCATATGTCCTGGAATGATGAAGCAGGAACTGAGGCTACATGGCCGGGTCTCAGGTAGACCAGATATTCATCAGGATTTTGCCTTAAATCCAGCAGTTCTGATGACAGCTCAGGTGCTTGATAAGAATTCCAACAATTTCCTCCTCCCGATCTAGGGAACAAAGGTGCCTATTCTAGCGACCTTCTGTTTTTCAGATGACTCACCCACATTATCCCCCATCACTGCGTTTCTCTTTTGCTGTCTATTAACTGAATCCTCTACATTTCTCGTTTAAGTTCTTGACAGGATCTGCATGGGTCAACTGAACAATGTTTTTCATACAGGTCACATGCTATGTTGCTGACCAGATTTGGCCATAGGAATAGGGTCAGAATCCACATAATGTGGTCACCAGTGTCAAAATTCATTATCAACAGTTGCTTTCCTCAGTAAGGGCCTGTGAGGAAAAACTCCTAAGAAGGGGGATGCCTGTTACTGCAGGGGAATGGCTTAACCTATTTCTACAAGTAACATACAGGTGTATTGTTCAGAACTCTTTCTGTTGAAGGGACAGAAAACTCGATTCATACTGATTTAGGAAAAAGAATATATTTGCTTACATACTGAGAAGTCTAGAAACATGATGGCTTCAAGAATGGCAAATTGGGGCGCCTGGGTGACTCAGTCATTGGGTGTCTGCCTTTGGCTCAGGGTGTGGTCCCAGGGTCCTGGAATTGAGCCATGCATCCGGCTCCCAGCTCGGCAGGAAGCTCCCTTTCTCACTTCCTCTGCTTGTGTTCCCTCTCTCGCTGTGTCTGTCAAATAAATAAATAAAATCTTAAGAAAAAAAAAAAAGAATGGCCAAATCTTAGGGTGCCTGGGTGGCTTAGTTGGTTATGCCTCCAACTCTTGGTTTTGGCTTAGGTCACGATCTTCTGGATCAAGAGATAGTGTCCCGGGGGTGGATTGGGCTATGCACTCAGCAGGGGGTCATCTACTGGGAGATTCTGTCCCTCAGCCCCTCCCCCACTGATCATCCGGCAGGCGCTCGCGCTCTCTCTGTAAATCTTTTTTAAATTTATTATTTTTTATTATTTCATTTTATTTTTATTTATTTCTTTTTAAAAGATGTTATTTATTTATGTGACAGAGAGCGAGTATAAGCAGGGGAAACAGTGTAGAGCAAGAGGGAGAAGTAGGCTTCCTGCCAAGCAGGGAGCCCCTCGATGAGGGGCTCCATCCCGGGGTCCTGGAATCAGGACCTGAGCCGAAAGCTGATGCCTAACCATCTGAGCCACCCAGACACCCCTGTAAATCTTTAAAATAAATAAATAAATAAATAAATAGGAATGGCTGAATCTGGGTTCTCAAATGATATTGTCAAAAATCTCTCACCTTCTCTTAGCTCAGCTTTCTTCCGTGATTGTTTGATTCTTATCCCTACTACTAAGTTTAAATCCTTCCATTTTTAAGTTAAGTGAGCAAGAGTCCCCTCCCTCAACCTCTTTTAGCATTATTCTTGCTAGATGAAGCAGCAGAGTGTAATGGTTGAGACCATGGAATCAGGAACCAGATTGGCTCCAACACTTACTGTTCTTATAACTTTGGGCAACTTATCCAACCTTCTTCTTCTTCTTTTTTTTTTTAATTTAAGATTTTTATTTATTTGTTGGACACAGGGAGAGAGCACAAGCAGGGGGAATGGCAGAGGGAACTCCCTGCTGAGCAGTAAGCCCAGATGCAGGAGAGCAGATGCTTAACCAACTAAGCCACCCAAGTGTCCCTTATTTAACCTTTCTAAGCCTTAGTTTCTATACCACAACTGTTCCTACTTTGGTGGGTTGCTGTGAGGTTTAAAGTTGCTGATATTTGTAAGATAATTAAAATAGTACCTGGTACAACATAAATACTCAATTACCAGGCTCTGATTAAGTTATAATTTTATCCCTGTGTTCTAAGGGGTCTGGCTAGGGTTAGGAGTTTACACCCAAACTACAAAGATCTAGAGTAGTGGAAGGATCATTTAGGAAATTTGGAGTGCCATTACCAAAGGCAGGGGAACGGACGCAGGGTCAACGTAAGCAACAAATGTCTACTACAAAAAAGCTAGCAAACTTAAGACAACTCTTTTTTTTGTAGTTGTTTTTTATAAAAGTAATACACGAATTTCTATACAACGTTTCTAAAAAGGAAAGGGATACAGAGTAATTTGAAAGGATTTCTGTGTTCATGCTGGTAGTTGTAAAAAATAGGCATAATCTGTTTTTTTCCTAAAGATTTTATTTATTTATTTGACAGAGAGCAAGAGAGAGAACACAAGCAGGGGGTGGCAGAGGCAGAGGGAGAACCAGGCTCCCCACTGAGCAGGGAGCCCAATGTGGGGGCTCAACCCTAGGACCCTGGGATCACGACCTGAACAGAAGGCAGCTGCATAACCAACTGAGCCACCCAGATGCCCTCATAATCTGTTATTTGAAAAATGTAATTAGCATTTGACTAGCACTTTACTGAACAAAGTATTTTCACATGCATTAGTTAATTTAATTCATTTTTTAATATTTCACATCTTTTTTTTTCTTTAAGATTTTTATTTATTTATTTATTTGAGAGAGGGACAGTAAGAGAGAGCATGAGAGGAGAGAAGGTCAGAGGGAGCAGACTCCCCAGGCAGCAGGGAGCCCGATGCGGAACTCGATCCCAGGACTCTGGGATCATGACCTGAGCTGAAGGCAGTCGCTTAACCAACTGAGCCACCCAGGCGCCCAGTTAATTTAATTCTTGCAATAGCTCTGGGAAATAGCTATTATTAGCCCTATTTAATGGTAAGGAAACCTAATAAGAAATACAGGTGGATGTAAATTTTACAAATGATAGTAATGTTAGAGCCTTCCCCATTATTCTCCCACAGCATTTTATGTTCTGTTGGCACTCACATAATAATGATTTCTTTAATTCAACAATTATTTATTGAGCATTTGCTTCATACCAGGCCTTGTCCTAGGCACTACGATACAGCAGTGAACAAGAACGACAATCCCTAAAAATTTACATTCTAGTGGAGTAGGGAAAGACAAACCATAGAATAAGAAAAAAACATAGGGGGTGCCTGGGTGGCTCAGTGGTTAAAGCCTCTGCCTTCTGCTCAGGTCATGATCTCAGGGTCCTAAGATCGAGTCCCGCATAGGGCTTTTTTGCTCAGCAGGGAGGCTGCTTCTCTTCCTCTCTGCCTGCCTCTCTGCCTACTTGTGATCTCTGTCAAATAAATAAATAAAAATCTTAAAAAAAATACATAGTACAGTAAGTAGTGATAAGTGCTATAGAGTGAAATCCGGTAGGAAAAGCAGATAAGGAAAGGGTGTATGTTTCAATTTTATACACGATGGTGTGTTTGTCATCTGTTCTGCATTGTTTGCAGCTCTTCCCAAACAAGGGTAAAATCTCACTTGCATTTACCTTCATACTCCAAGCACTTAGCTCAGCACCAGGCACTCAGGGAAACAATATTTATTTTATTTTTATTTATTTTTTAAATACTTTATTTGACAGAGATCACAAGTAGGCAGAGAGGCAGGCAAAGGGGAAGGGAAGCAGGCTCCCGGCTGAGCAGAGAGCCGGATGTGGGGCTCGATTCCAGGACCTTGAGATTGTGACCTGAGCCTAAGGCAGAGGCTTCAACCCACTGAGCCACCCAGGCACCCGGAAACAATATTTATATTGAAAAAGTGATAAGCCTTTCGAGAAGCAAGAGTTGGGAAACAAAGGCCTGGGAAAAGATACCGCCCCTAAATGTTCATAAATTGAAGAACCATTTGTGATTAGTTTATTTCCATTAATCTCGTTTTATTTCCGTTCATCTAGTAAATGATCTTTTCGGCACCTTTATATTACAGAATGAAAGTTATGTGAGACGTTTTTAAAGGCCGTTTTAGGTATTTCAAGTATCTTCAGTCACCTCTCCGGCCCTACCAGCGCGCACAAGGGGTGTGCGCGTGCACTGGAAACTACCACGCCCTTTGCCAGTTAGTTCTTGGTATCAAGGGTAGCTGTTTTCCAGGGAAAGGTCAGCACTCGCCGTTTCCGCTGCGGTGTTAGGTGAAACCGGGTCTGCAGTACGCCGAACCTCAACGAGCCACAGAGGAAGGCTGTAAACCCCGAGACCCACACTACAAAAGGTAAGACATTTCTAACAGCCTTTGCGCCGTGCGCAGCAGAACCTTGACCTCAAGATGGCGTCTCGTAGTCATAAGATTTAATCAGCTCCAATCAAAAATGGCAGAGTGGGTCGTAATATACAGCTCGCGCCTTTCTAGTCCCCACGAGGCGCTCCTTCTCTATGGTTATGCGCCGCAGCGTGGTGATTCGGAGCCAAAAGAGAGGACTATCTATACGCGTTCTTCTCTATGATTCTCCTCTTCACTCTCCCCAGCCGCAGTGCACGCCGGGCAAGAGGAAGACCTCCAGAAGCTCCCCGCGCAGCGCGGCTGTGTTTGCGGCCTGTGCGAGTAGGCGCTTCGGAACCAGACTCCCGGCGAGCGGCGCGCAGAGACCTCGAACCGGTGGAGCCCGCTGGTAACCTGGAGCCCGGAACACCGCGAAGACCGCACCGTTTCCTCAGCGGCGGGTGAGTTCACGCCTCTGGACGCGTGTGGGAACCGGGAAACCGGGTACCTCGGTTGCGGGAGGAGGGGAAGCCAGGGAGGCTGCGAAAGGGCCGGGGTGGGATTGGGGGGTAAAGGGGGGGTTGGGGTGGGGGAGGGGACGGGCACGAGGCTTGGGTTTCTTCACTTCTCTAAGGCCTGGAAAACCAGTGGGCCCATCTGGAGCCGGTGGAGGCCGGACCTACTGCCAGAGCTTTCCTCCTTGCATTGTCGCCCACTTTCCTTTTCCCCTCTGCGGTCCGCCACAGAGTGAATCGCCTTGGCCCATTCTGGGCTCCACGTTTGCCACAAAATGATCCGTCGGCCCCTTCGGAGCCCTTCTCTGAGGCCCCTTTCTAACCCGAGCTTGCGGAGCTCTACTGTAGATTTTCCGGGCCTAGGACACTCTTGCCCCAGGCTCTGCTTACGATCCATCGAGCACCCACCCTTTTTAGCGAGGTGCCGGGTCACCAACGGATTCCTTTCCTTTCCTCTTTCGTCATCCAGAGCCCGCCACCGAGTGGACTCCCTCACTCCCCCAACCCGAATTCAGCTAATGCCCACCTTTTTTAGCACCCCCCTGGCTCTCTCGAGATTGTCATGAGGATTGTGGTTCTGCCCCCTTCCTCCTCTGGAGGTTGCAGTAAACTATATCCCCATTCATTCTAGGCTATGACCAAGTGCCACATTAAAATGTGTTCCTTGTTTCTTACTCTTCTTTGGTCTTCAGTACTTTTTAAATACGTTTTTCGAAGTAGATCTCGGAATATGAAGATTATTTTGAAGTTATATAATGTGGATTTGTATGGCCTTGGAAAAGCCATTTTGGTACTGGGCAGAGTGGAGCGGACCAAAAGGAGGGTAGAGATAGGACTTCTCTTGTACCGGACTGCTGTAGTATGAAGTATCCTGAATTAGGTAGTTGGCAGTAGACGATTTTTATGTTGTTTTGGGGACTTTAATTTTTCGAGGATATCCAAAAACCTTCAGCGGCCTTGAAAGGCATCCAGTTGGTCATTGCTTCCTCATGATTCAAGCAGATAGTATGCAGTTCTAATTAATTTAACGTTTCTTGAAGTCTTGGTTTTCTTCATCTGTAAATTGAGGATTAGAGCAGTATCTGCTTCGTAGGTTATTGTGTTTGGGGACTGAGAAAACATACCTAAAATCCTTAGAGCAATGGCTAAGTAACATAGTGTTTAGTCCGAGATAACTGATACTGTTATTTAAGAGCCTGAGCGGGGACTCTTAACATTTCTTCTCCTGTATTCTGAATAAGTTTTTATAAATCAAAGTTAACCCTTAATAAGTTTCTTCTTGGTATGTTGTTACTGGAAAGAGGCATTGTGATACAGTTGAAAACAGCCTTTGGATTGGTAATTTCAGGATAGTGGGGACTTTGGAGTCCCTGCCCACTTACTGTTTTCCCTTGGACAGGGTATCATCTTCATCTGTAAATGAATAACGTATCTGTGCCAAGTAATTTTGGAGATTCAGTGAGATAATGTATGTCAAAGACTTTTGTAAACAAATAAATTAAAATGTTAGTTAATATTTTCATTAAATAATTGCTCTTTTTGGGGCACCTGGGTGGCTCAGTCAGTTGTGTCCCAACTCTTTTTTTTTTTTTTAGATTTATTTATTTATGAGAGAGACAGAGAAACTCTCAAGCAGACTCCTTGCGGAGACTTCTGCTGATCAGGGAACCCGCCTCAGGGCTGAGTCTCAAGACTTGAGATCAGGACCTGAGCCGAAATCAAAAGCCAGATGCTTATCTGACTGAGCCACTCAGGTTCCCTGAGCCATCCAGCTCTTGATCTCAGCTCAGGTCTTGATCTCAGGGTTGTGAGTTCAACCCGTTTTCCACCCTTGGTGTGGCGCCTACTTTAAAAAAAAAAAAAAATTCATCTCCTTGGGGTTATCAAATTTCCATTTGGGATTCCCAGAGTAGTTTTCCCCTTATTTATTTATTTATTTAGGTATGGTTCCAAACTACTTCTAGGAAGAAAGTGTTTTTATTTTTCCAATGTTAAAAAAAAGGCACCATATATTAATAATAGTTTGGGTTAAGTGTTTTTATTTTGTGGTTTGTTATCTTTTTATTTCACTGTGGTAAGGCTTTAAATATATATATATATATATATATACATACACATATATATATTTTAAAGATTTTATTTATTTATTTGACAGATCACAAGTAGGCAGAGAGGCAGGCAGAGAGGGAGGAAGGGAAGCAGGCTCCCTGCTGAGCAGAAAGCCCGATGTGGAGCTTGATCCCAGGATCCTGGGATCATGACCTGAGCCAAATACCCACTGAGCCACCCAGGTGCCCCTTTAATATGTTTTTAAAATAGGATGAGTTCATTCTAACATTGGTAACTGTTTCAGACCTACTACGAGTTTGGGATTTTCAAGTAAATTTTTGGGTCACAGGTTAGCTGTATAATTCTCTCATTTACATATGGTTTAAAGAAAAATTATATTGACTATTTTGTAGCTTTGGAAGCAAAAGTAGTCATTGAGTCATTCAGTATCTTACAAAAACATTCTGTGTATTTTAATTTTGATAGTCTTTTCTGACAGCTACCACTGCCATTCCTAAAAGAGTTTCGATTGGTTCCCCCTTAAAGTTTTTGAATAGCTTTTTTCTGACCCTTTTTTTGAGTTTTGAAACTTTGGAAAAGAACATGGTATTTACACCACCAGAATTGTTGATATACTACTTTTTAAAACCTAGTACGATTTCAAACTTCAAAAAAGTTTCAAGAATAGTGGAAAGAATTCTCAAATACCTTTTACCCAGATTCTCCAAATGATAACATTTCACAGATTTGCTTTATCCTCTCCTTTTTCTTCATAGTTTTCTTCTGAAGTGTTTTACTAGTAAGCTGCAGATGAGGTGTCCCTTAGTCCTTAAACACTTCAGGTGTATTTCCTAGAATAAAGACATTTTCATATTTAACAATAGTAGAGTGAACAAAATCAGGAAATTAATACTGATTCAATATTGTCTGATCTACAGGTCTTAATTGGATTTAGCCTGAAATTGCCCTGAGTTGGTATTGCTTTTCTTTTCTTTTCTTTTTTTTTTAAATGATTTTACTTATTTGTTTGACAGAGATTACAAGTAGGCCGGAGAGGCAGGCAGAGAGAGGTGGGGTAGGGAAGCAGGCTCCCTGCTGAGCAGAGAGTGATGCCAGGACCCTGAGATCATGACCTGAGCTGAAGGCAGAGGCTTAACCCACTGAGCCACCCAGGTGCCCCTTGCTTTTTTTTTTTTTTTTTAAGATTTTATTTATTTATTTGACAGACAGAGATCACAAGCAGGCAGAGAGAGAGGAAGGGAAGCAGGCTCCCTGCCGAGCAGAGAACCCGATGCAGGGCTCGATCCTAGAACCTTGGGACCATGACCCGAGCCAAAGGCAGAGGCCTTAACCCACTGAGCCACCCAGGCGCCCCCCCCCCTTTTAAAGCAACTTTATTAAGGAGTAGTTAACACACAAAATACACTCTTTGTAACATGTAATTTGATGATTTAAAAAAAAAAATATTTTATTTATTTGACAGAAATCACAACTAGGCAGAGAGACAGGCAGAGAGAGAGAGGAGGAAACAGGCTCCCTGCGGAGCAGAGAGCCGGGGATGCGGGGCTGGATCCCAGGACCCTGGGATCAGGACCTGAGCTGAAGGCAGAGGCTTTAACCCACTGAGCCACCCAGGCGCCCCTAATTTGATGATTTTTTGATAAATGTTTAGAGTTGTGCATCTGTTACCCCAAAAAGGATTCCTCTCTTCCTTTTTGCACACCACTCCTTGTTCCCACCTCAGCTCCAGTCTACCACTAATTTTTCTCTGTAGGTAGTATTGCTTTTTAATCAATGAAGTTGGTAAAACAGCTAAGTGCAAATCTCAGAAAAAGATCAGTTCCCTTTTTGGAGACTTGAGTATTTTCATATCTCTGAAAAGTTTTCCTGCAGAAGAAATTTTTTGTTAAGCATTTCCCATTCTTGAGACATGGAACACTTTTTCTTAGGAATACTTCCTGAAGACTTGACTTCTGTAGAAATTCAGTTTGAGAAATGATGTTTTGAAGGGTTTGCTTTGCTTAGGCTGGGGCAGGTATGTCAGGCCATTGTACCCTGCAGGCTGGAAACAAGTGAACAATGCATTCTATAGTCAGGATCATTTATATTCAGTGTAGAGCCACTGGGCTGGCTGTGTAACTATATAATATCCTAAATTTGCTCTTTCAGAGCTAATAAAACCAATACTTAGAACCTGACATAAAATTGGAGATAGATATTTGTTGAATGAATGAAAGAGTTGTATACTCATTTACTAAGGAGAATCTGTTGGTTCATTTACCTCTTACCATTTGAAATTTGGCACAGTGTCGTGATGGGGTTAGCCACTGTATCTATTCCTGGTGAAGTAATTTGTTTTCTGTTGGGATAAATGTGCAATGGAGGAATGGTTGTAAGCAGTAAGTAGTGTAGGAAAAAAAGAGTGATTTAAAAATGTAAAGAGGAAAAAAAAAAAGAAATGCAGAATGCCTGCATATTTTGAGTCGTAAAGATAAATCTTATTTGCAAGGGTTTTTTTTTTTTTTTAAGTTTTTTTTTGATGGAGGAGACTAGATTTATTGAGATAAAATTTGCATGCAATATAATGCACCCATTTTAACCATTTTAATTTCAGTTAATTTTGACAAATGCATAATAAACCTGTATGACCACTGCCACGCTAGAGATAAGGAACACTTGCATCATAGGTGCTTATTTTTGTTACTTTGGGCCTTAAGGTTTCATACCTACTGGGTAAAAATGCTTTGAGCCTTCTAAAAGTGAAATCAACTCCAAAGTGAAAGTGAAAAAAGTGAAAAAATACAAGTATATTTAAATGTTATTTAAGTCATTTCAGTGCTAATAGAATAACCTTTGCATTTCTTTTCTTAAATCTCACACATGACCCCTCAGCAGCAGTTGGCTACCTTCAAAGTACTGCATCCGGGATCTAACACTTTAACCACTTTCACCTATTTCAGGCCACCCTCTCTGGACTGTGTTATTGTCAGTAGTCTCCTGCTTCTACCTTTGTTCTCCAGTCTTAACACAGTGGCCAGTGACACTGTTAAAATATAAGTCACGTCAAAAGTCTTTCAAATGTTTTCCATCTCATTCATAGTAAAAATCAAAACCTTTACAGTGGCCTACAAAGTACTACATTTTCTGAATCCCCTCCCCCAAGTAATACTTGGTTGGCATTTATCTTTGACTTCCCTCAGAACTACTCTGTTCCAGGGGCGCCTGGGTGGCTCAGTGGGTTAAGCCGCTGCCTTCGGCTCGGGTCGTGGTCTCAGGGTCCTGGGATCGAGCCCCGCATCGGGCTCTCTGCTCAGCGGGGAGCCTTCTTCCCCCTCTCTCTCTGCCTGCCTCTCTGCCTGCTTGTGATCTCTCTCTCTGTCAAATAAATAAATAAATAAATCTTAAAACAAAACAAAACAAAACAAAACTACTCTGTTCCAGCTCTTGGCCTTGCTTTCCTCCCATAAACACTCCATGCCCACCTCAGGCTCTTTGTATTTGCTGTTTACTTTGCTTGGAAGGCCATTACCTTCAGATACAAGGCTTCTGCCTAGGCCCCTTTGGAGTCTTTTGTTCAATTTGCCTACCTTCTTGGTGAGGCCTGACCACCATATTTTAGTAGTTCCTAGTCTTTCCCCTACTTTATTCTGCAAAGTACTTAACCAACTTTGAATCTCTGTATAATTTGTAGTGACAGTATTACCGTTTATCAACTGTAGGTAAAAACTGATAAACTTTGCTTTTGGTTATAAAAGTTTATTCTCATTTTCACATGTGAAAACAGAAGTACATTTTGTAAAAAGTATTGATACTCTTATTTTAGGATGTTTAAAATGAAAATTAATATTTATCAGTGATCACCAGAATTGTAGTTTTCTGGCCACAGGAGGGACCATTATCTTACTAAGAATACCTTCACTTTATGAAGCTCGCCTGTGAATAAGCAAGTTGTGAACGGTGCTAAATGAAAGGGCCATAGAACACAAAAATTAGAAGTGAGTGGAATGGATATATTGGCATAAACTAAGACATAATCTGGTTAATTTGTACAGAATGAATTATACATTTAAAAGTCATGAAATAGAATTTAAACACCAAGAATATAGGTCTTAAAAAATAATACTTATAGCTAATATTTGACAATAAATGATTCTGGAGATGAATTCAGGCTCCAATCTTTGTAAATATTTTGAGGCTAGGCACTGGGTCATTGCTAGCATAGTATTGGCACATGGGAGCTTCTTAATAAATTGGTTTACTGATTCATTCATTGATTTATTTATTCAACAGGTATTAATATCAACTGCCCTCCTAAGAAAGTGCTGAGATAGAGTATTATAATGATAATAGAAGAGTTTCTGTAAGTAGGACAGTAGCCCTCTGTTAAAAGGAGATACACTCCTGCCCCTTTTATATAGAATATTTGTTTTTGTTTTTGGGCAAAAAGTTTTATAAAAAGATTATTTAAAAATTCAACAATTCTACAGTCATTAATTAGTTGCATTTTTCCTTTTTAATTTATGCTGATACTTAATATTTTAAAGTATTTGCAGTAGCTTATTTTCTAAGTGTATGAAATCCTAGGAATTTATTTTATTTGTAAAGCTTTCTAAGTATTTTAAGTGAACTGTGTTTTCTGAAATTGAAGTTTAGATTTTATAGAATATTGTATTATCCTAACTAATTAAGTCAAAAGAACACTGAGGAAGAACAGCTCTGAGTCTGAAGGACATGCTTTTCTAAGACCATTTTATTTATTTATTTATTTATTTTATTTTATTTTTTTTAAACATTTTTTTTTTTTTTAAGATTTTTATTTATTTGACAGACAGATCACAAGTAGGCAGAGAGGCAGGCAGAGAGAGAGAGGAGGAGGAGGCAGGCTCCCCGCTGAGCAGAGAGCCCGATGTGAGGCTCGATCCCAGGATCCTGGGATCATGACCTGAGCCAAAGGCAGAGGCTTTAACCACTGAGCCACCCGGGCGCCCCTCTAAGACCATTTTAAAGAAATGTCTAATAAACAGGTAAAAAGATACTCAACCTCCTTAGTGGTTAAGGAAATGTTCATCGAAGTGAGAGCATTTTTTTTTTTTTTACCTGTTAGGTTGTTATAATTTAAACACTGATTTATTCTAGCAATGGTGAGGATCTGAGCAAAGGGCATTCTCATACATTGGTGGTGGGGATACAGATTGGTACACTAGCTTTGAAGGATGACTTGGAGGTAAAGTGTAGATACATGTAGTACTAATCTATACAATAGAATTTCTTGCACAGTGCATAGATTTATATGTCCAAGAATGTTTAGCATTATAAGAGGCAAAATGTTGAATCAACCATCCATATTGAATAAATAATTATTGTATGCCTGTATTATAGTAGTAGAAGTTAATGAACTGATATGAAGAGATGTTAATGATAATTGAGGGAGAAATGCACCTAACAATATAGTATGATTATATTGTTTGCAGAAAAACACAAATAATTATATATTAGTTTGTGTATAGAAAGGTATTTAGAAGAATACAACGATATATACCAAACTGTTGGGATTAGGGGGCGAGGAAGTGGAAGACATGCACTTTTTATCTTCTCTCTTCTGAAGGGTGAGTAAATGAATGTATGAAACACAAATAGTAGAGACAGATGTTCTTTAAAAGCTTCAAACAACTCTAGACTCCTTCAGTTACAAAGAGTGTGGGGGGAGTTTTTCCTAGTGTCTGACAGAGATATCTCCTGTTGATCAAATCACTGCTATTTAATGCCATTACTGGTATGAAATCACTTATTTTGGCCGCTTTTTAAAATTGGTGCATGGAATCTTCCCAGGACATCCTAATGTAGTTTTTTTACTTTTTCTAATAGTTTTGGACACTCAAGTATGTTGATGAAACTATAAAATTTGGTGGTAGGGGAGTCTTAAATATTTATATTTGTTTAAAGGACAAAATTAAATTTATTTTAAGTAGTAATATCACAAACCAAATGAAACAGTTCACTGCATTCTTGTATTAAAAAAATTAGCTTCTAAAAAAGAAAGTTAGCTTCTGATTCTTGAATTTCATTCATTTATTGAATATCATTCAAGAATGGTTAAGAGGTTTGCTTTTAAGTTTACCACAAACTAGGACATTTTTCTTACTGTCACAATTTGTATGTTCTCTCTGTATCTGAGTGGTTAGTACAGGTTAGTATGTGACCTTCTGTCAGGAGGTTTCTTCTCTCTCAGGTTTATAGTTCACTGAGACATTCATTTGTCCTTGAGGAACTGGCCAACACTGAATCAACAGATACTGTGTAACTTTGTGCATTTAGTTTTCAAGGTGCTGATGTATGTAAAAAAATGAATGCCTCAGAACATTTAAAGCAAAAAACTGTTAGATAATCTTCCTGGATTCTGAGTTTGGTTTAAAAAAAAAAATTCATTGATGTTTGGTATTTAGTTTTTGGATATTAACTGAACCTCAAAATTTTTTTCTTCCTTTATATGTATTCCCATATGATTGTAGGAGTCTATCCTGAATTTAGATCGTGTACATTTTGGGAACTTATTTTAGAAAAGATCTAAGTTTTAAAAATTCTCAATGGACAGACAGAGAAAAGAGGGTCTTTGCCAACTCCTTTGGGTAAGAAAACTTTAGAATTTTGCAGATACTCTAAAAATGAAGGCCAACAAACCAGGCATATCAAATTGCAAAGTTTTCAAATAAAATGATTTGTCATGATTTTTTTCTTTAGACCGCTGCAGTAAGAATGTCTTTTCCCCCACATTTGAATCGCCCTCCTATGGGAATCCCAGCACTTCCACCAGGGATCCCACCCCCACAGTTTCCTGGTTTTCCTCCACCTGTACCTCCAGGTAAGTTTGTGGATACTGTTGTTTTTTGTTTGTTTGTTTGTTTGTTTGTTTTAATTTATTTGACAGAGAGAGATCACAAGTAGGCAGAGAGGCAGGCAGAGGGAGAGGAGGAAGTAGGCTCCCCGCTGAGCAGAGAGCCCAATGTGGGGCTTGATCCCAGGACACTGGTATCATGACCTGAGCTGAAGGCAGAGGCTTTAACCCACTGAGCGACCCAGGTGCCCCTACTGTTGTTATTTTTAACTGTACTTTTGTCATTATACTGTTAACTTTAGGAAAATGGTACATACGTGACTGTGTTTTAGAGTGAAGATGTTAGCACACTTCTGTAAATGTGGTACCTTATTTTCCTGTGACAGTACTTTTCATATCTGGCTGAGTATCAAATTTATCTGTGAAGATTTTTCAAAAACACCTTTATTTAAAAAGGAAATGCGTATTCCAATAAATACATACTAATTTGTACGATTCAGTAGTTAAAAAGGTATACAGTGAAAGATTTTGCTCATATTTCCACATAAGCATTGTTATTATTCCCTTAGCAAAAGAGGGAAACAAAACAGGCTCATTGGTTTCTTTATCCTTTCAGATAGTTTTTAATGTACATTACAAGCTGCTGTAAGTATGTGTTTGTTTTTTTTTTTCCCCCTCATAAAGAAAGAGGGAGAGCGTGCACGCATGTGAGCAGGTGAGCCAGGAGGGAGGGACAGAGGGAGAGAGAATCCCAAGCAGGTTCCACACCCAGTGCAGAATCTCACACAGCGCTTGATTATATGACCCTCAGATCACAACCTGAGCTTAAATTAAGAGTTGGATGCTTAACTTACTGAGCCACCCAGGTTGCCCCTAAGTATACTTTTATCCACTGTTTTAGTTTTTTCTTTCCTTTTTTTTTTTTAAGATTTTATTTATTTAGGGGCACCTGGGTGGCTCAGTAGGTTAAAGCCTCTACCTTCGGCTTAGGTCATGATCCCAGGGTCCTGGGATTGAGCCCCTCATCGGGCTCTCTGCTCAGCGGGGAGCCTGCTTCCCTTCCTCCCTCTCTCCCTGCCTCTCTGCCTACTTGTGATCTCTCTCTGTCAAATAAATAAAGAAAATATATAAAAAAAAAGATTTTATTTATTCGACGACACAGTGAGAAAGGGGGAGTGGAGAGGGAGAAGCAGACTTCTGGCAGAGTTAGGGAGCCCAATGTGGGGCTCAAGTCCAGGACTCGGGGATCATGACCTGAGCTGAAGGCAGATGCTTAAGGACTGTGCCACCCAGGAACCCCCATTTTTCTTTTCATGAAGATGTATAGCAGCATCTATCTGTGTGTATATATCTATCCATCTATCTATCTATGTATACATACACACTATTTTGCCTCTTGCTTTTTTTTTTTAAGATTTTATTTAATTTATGTGGAGAGAGATCATGAGCAGTGGGGAGGGGTAGAGAGAGAAGCAGACTTCCCACTGAGCAGGGAGCCCTATGTGGGGCTCGATCCCAGGACCCTGGGATCATGACCAAAGCTGAAGCTAGACACTTAACTGACTGAGCCATCCAGGTGCCCTGCCTCTTGCTTTTTTATGCTTGACAATATATCTTGGAGAGCTTTCCAAATTACCATATAAAAACTTCCTCTCTCCAGAACTCTCAGGAAAAAAAAAAATTTAGGTTCCACTCCAATCCACAGATTCAGATCCTCAGATATTGGAGTCCAGGAATTTTTTTTTTTTTTTAAGATTTTATTTATTTGTGTGTGAGAGAGAGAATTTGCACAAGCAGGCAGAGCGGAGAGAGAAGCAGACTTCCTGCTGAGCAAGGAGCCTGAGTCGGGGCTCAATCCCAGGACGCTGAGATCATGACCTGAGCCGAAGGCATTAGCTTAACTGATTGAGCCACCCAGGCGTCCCAGGAATTTTTATTTTTAGAAGTTAACAGTTTTTAACAGGGGATTCCTAAACATCTATTTAAGCATAGCTCAGAGGACACACATTTGAGAACCATTATCTTAAGGTACATAATTAACATTGCTTGGCCTAGGAGAACAAGGGTTTTTCCTTAGGTTTATGGGTGGTAGTTAGATATTTTTATATTTTAGTGGGACTGAAAACATTTTATACAAAATCAATTTCCCTTCCAAAAGACCACATCTAAGAGCTCTTAATTTGTATGTTAAGCCCTTCCCCCACGTAGAACCTGTGTAATTCAGGCTGAAATCAGTTAATGCTCCTGTAAATTATCCAGAAATATTTTGTTTGAGGAAAGCTTTACATCAGAGACCTGTTTTTAACCATTGGATGATCTATTTGAAAT
Organism: Enhydra lutris kenyoni; assembly: GCF_002288905.1. Classification (NCBI taxonomy): domain Eukaryota; kingdom Metazoa; phylum Chordata; class Mammalia; order Carnivora; family Mustelidae; genus Enhydra; species Enhydra lutris. Next base: position 20,710,041 of record NW_019154104.1, on the reverse strand, counting down.
TATAGTGTTTTTCTAAAGAGTTTGATTCTTGAGAAATCAACAGTACATTGAAGTTGACTCTTAAGATGGATTGTTAATTCATAACACATATATTCTAGAGGCTCAGCTTTGGGGCCCTCCTACTCCTAGGTCAAGTGTATGGCAGGCAGAGAGAGAGAGAGGAAGGGAAGCAGGCTCCCTGCTGAGCAGAGAGCCAATGCGGGGCTTGATCCCAGGACTCTGAGATAATGACCTGAGCGGAAGGCAGAGGCTTTAACCCACTGAGCCACCCAGGCGCCCCTAAAGTCGTTTGAATTTTTAAAGAGCAAACACTAAATTTAACATTTTCTGATGAACATTATATCAAATTGTTAAATGGAAGTAAAAGAATGAAACCTGTTTTTCTTAAGACTGTTGGCTGCATAGTTTTTTTAAGATGGGACAGCAGACCCCGAAAGCAGATTGTCAGTTTCTCTTCTTGGTTGCTCAGTGCCTTATTAATGTGGGCATTTATTCAGCGTGGTAACCTGTTAATTCTGAATCTGTTTACAGCAGCATACACTATCATTTCTGTTTAGGGAAGTATATTTAGATGATAAAGCAGATCTTAGTTGCAGTTCATTCTGCATTCTGTGTGTAGCAGTAATACTTTAAAAGGTAAATAATGAAATAATATGGTAAACTAGGATAGTAATTCAAGACCATAATACCCATATTCATGTATAATTTTCTTGTTTTGCCTGTTAGTGCAATTCTAAGTGTGATGGTCACGTTCTATGTTAAATTAGAAAATTGCTTTGAAAAAGAACTATAAATTTTCTCTAAAATGTAATACATGTTTATAGAAAAAGGAAGTTTTTTTTCCATACAGTTCCTAAGAATTTCCTTCTCCAAACATAACCTTTCTTATCAGCTTCTAGTGTGTAACTGTCCAGAGACACATTGTACATATCCTGGTGTGTTTGCTTATGTTTACCCTTTCCCCATTTCTCTTTTTTTAATAATTCAACCAGTACTACACTGTTCACTCCGCGTACTTTTGCTTCTTTTCACTTCAGCATGTGTAGATCTTTGTAATGAGTACTAATACATTTTCCACTGTGAATTCTCTATTGTATGGTATTAGTAAATTGAGGTAGGAAACATAACTGTAAAACTTTAAGTAACTGTCAGGACCCCTGGGTGGCTCAGTCGGTGAAGCATTTGCCTTTGGCTCAGGTCATGATCCCAAGGTCCTGGGATCGAGTTCCACATCAGGCTCCCTCTGCCTGCTTCTCCCCCTGCTTGTGCTCACTCGCTCTCTCTGACAAACAAATAAAATATTAAAAAAAAAATACGTTTTAGTATTAAAAAGGACAAAGCAGTGGTGTGCCTGGCTGGCTCAGTCTGTACAACATGCAACTCTTGATCTCAGTGTTGTAAGTTCGAGCCCCGTGTTGGGTGTAGAGCTTGCTTAAAGAAAAAAAATTTTTCCCCACTGTCTTTTTCTGAATTTTTCTTTATTTTTATTTTTTTTTTGAAGGTTTTATTTATTTATTTAAGAGTGGGATAGAGAAAGAGAAAGTGCACATGTGTGTACCAGCAGAGGGAGAGGGAAAGGGAGAAACAGACTTCTTCTGAGCAGGGAGCCTGATGTGGGACTCCATCCCAGGATCCTGGGATCATGACCTGAGCCAAAGGCATTTGCTTAACTGACTGAGCCACCCAGGTGCCCTGAATTTTTCTTTAGTAGAAATTTTACCTGTGGAAAAGGTGCCATCTAGATTACAGTTGATAAAGGGGGTGGGGGACTTTTTTTTGTTTTGCAAAGTTAAAAGTGAAAAATTAAGATACATGGATTGATGAATTACAGTTCTGAGCATCCATTGTATTGAAGTGCTAAACATAAGTAATCTTAGTCAGTCTCATAGGTGCTCTAAAGAAATTACCTCGGGGAAAATTGAGGAAACTGCAGCTTAAAGAGCTTGCCTAAGATTGCATAGTTAGATGTGATAGAACCAAGTTGTACCCAGGTTTGATTCTGAAGTCTTTTTTCTTTTCTTTTTTAAAAGTTTATGTACATATTTAAATAATTTTACACCTGATAAGATTTAAATAATTTTTACACCTGTAAAGATTTAAATAATCTTTACACCTGACACGGGGCTCGAACTCATGACCCTGAGATGGAGAGTCACAGGCTTCTCTGACTGAGCCAGCGAGGTACCTCTGTGTTTTTTTCAATTTTGTGCAATATTCTATTGACTACATTGTTTAAGAATCCTTATTTTTCTCATTTAAAAGTTAAAGTTTTATTTTTTATTTTTTATTTTATTTTTTTAAGATTTTATTTATTTATTTGACAGACAGAGATCACAAGTAGGCAGAGAGGCAGGCAGAGAGAGAGAGAAAGAGAAGAGGAAGTAGGCTCCCTGCCAAGCAGAGAGCCCGGGGCTCAATCTCAGGACCCTGAGACCACGACCCGAACGGAAGGCAGAGGCTTTAACCCACTGAGCCACCCAAGCGCCCAAGTTAATTAAAGTTTTATTGGAAAATAAATGGATAATGTTAAATATTTAAGAATTTATTACCAGTCTTAGCTGGAGAATTCTCTTAAATTGAAGTTAAATTTGAACTGAAGAGAAATTTCAGAACTTCCAGAGATATACTTTTAAAAAAGCATTTTAAAATTTATATTAGAAAAGTAGACAAATCGTTCACTGATTTTTGCCCTCATTGCATTCTTCTTAGTGCTCAGTTGGCAAGATGTTTTCATTAGTTATATACACAAGAACACTCAGTACAGTAGTCACTGGTTGGTAAACAGTGTAGTTGAAAACAAAAATGTGGATATTACTAGCCCATTGACCCCTCTTTTTTTTTTTTTTTTATTTTAAATATTTATTTCTTTGTCAGAGAGAGAGAGCAGAAGCAGGTAGAGTGGCAGGCAGAGGCAGAGAGAAGCAGGATCCTCAATGAGCAAGGAGCCCGATGTGGGGCTGGATCCGAGGACCCTAGGATCATGACCTGAGCCGAAGGCAGCCGTTTAACCGATTGAGCCACCCAGGTGTCCCCCATTGACCCATCTTAAACCCTCAGTACATCCAACAGACGATTGTCTTAGAGATTTTCTTTGACACTGAGATTACTGGTCATATTTTTTGCATTTTTAAAAAATTTTTTTGAATTTTAAAAATTTTAAAAAAAGATTTTATTTATTTGAGAGCGAGAGCATGAGAAGGAAGAGTGTCAGAGGGAGAAGCAGATTCCCTGCTGAGCAGGGACCCTGATGAGGGACTTGATCCCAGGAGTCCAGGATCATAACTTGAGCTGAAGGCAGTTGCTTAACCAACTGAGTCACCCAGGCACCCTGATTTTTGTTTTTATTAAAGAAACAGCAATAACAAGATTCTTTCAAGGTTTCTAGATTAATTTCTCATTGGATACTTTTTTTTTTAACTTTTAAAGGATTCATTAATACTGTGTTTACTCATTAGTGAATCTGTATTTGCATAAATTACTGGCTTTCATGATGTACTGAATCGGATGAACATGAATCAGTATCTGTCCAGATTTTTTTTTTTTTTTAAAGATTTTATTTTTATTTATTTATTTGACAGACAGAGAGAGATCACAGTAGGCAAAGAGGCAGGCAGAGAGAGAGAGGAGGAAGCAGGCTTCCCGCTGAGCAGGGAGCCCGATGGAGGGCTCGATCCCAGGACCCTGGGATCATGACCTGAGCCGAAGGCAGAGGCTTAACCCACTGAGCCACCCAGGCGCCCCTGTCCAGATTTTTAAACTCCTGAGACAGAAGTATGCTGTAGTGGTAGTCTTCTTGCTTTTAGTTGTATAAGTTTATATAGACCAGCCTGTACCACATTGCTTTTGAAAATAAGGCATTCATTAATAATCTAATTTTCATTAGTCATATGTTTCTACATAAATAAACTGTGAGTGAGGATACCTATTTATGTGCCATATAATATAGAATATAGTCATATTTACTTGTATTCATAAGATTTAATGTGCTTCTTTCTTAGGGACCCCAATGATTCCTGTACCAATGAGCATTATGGCTCCTGCTCCAACTGTAAGTATAATTTTAAGGAGGAAGAAGGAGATACAGTAGTGTTACTACATTTATTTATTTATTTATTTATTTAAAGGTTTTATTTATTTATTTGACAGAGAACACAGCAAGAGAGGGAACAGAAGCAGGGGGAGTGGGAGAGAGAGAAGCGGGCTTCCCGCCAAGCAAGGAACCTGATGTGGGATCCAGTCCCAGGACCCTGGGATCATGACCTGAGCTGAAGGCAGATGCTTAAGGACTAAGACACCCATGTGCCACATGTGTTAGTGCATTTAAAGCTAAAACAAACAAACAAACAAAAAACCTAATAAATTATTTTTAGTATTTAGAAGAATAATAGGGAGAGCATGTATATCATACTACTTGAGTATCATTTTCACTCAGCTATGCATAATATGCAATTGCCTTTAAAATAGGGTCCCTAAACAGTTTATGATTTACCTTATATTCTCTAGACTCTTATACTTGTTATATTAGATTTAGGTCATTGGGTCTTTCATCATTCCCTATTCTTATCTTGGTCCTGGGAGATAGAATGATCAAGGCACGTTTAATCTCATAAATGAAAAAAAGAAAAAAAGACTAGAAATGATCCTTATAGAAACTTAAATTTTGAAGTGAAATTTGTGTTGAATGTATTCCATTCTTTTCTCTCATATACCTAAATTTTTAGCCCCTTCCAAACTATTTTTTTCTGTCCTCTGGTATGATATCTTCAAGCTTTGTAAAGTTTTCTTGAAGTCTTTACTCTGCTAAAGTGTTTTATTATTCAGTCTTTTTTTTTTTTGTTAAGATTTTATTTATTTGACAGAGATCACAAGTAGGCAGAGAGGCAGGCAGAGAGAGAGGAGGAAGCAGGCTCCCTGCTGAGCAGAGAGCCCAGTGCGGGGCTCGATCCCAATATCCTGAGATCATGACCTGAGCTGAAAGCAGAGGCTCAACCCACTGAGCCACCCAGGTGCCCCGTTTTTTTGTTTGTTTGTTTTTTTGTTTTTTTAAGATTTTATTTATTAGAGAGAGAGAGTACACAAGCAGGGGGAAAAGCAGGCAGAGGGAGAAGCAGACTCTGTGATGAGCAAGGAGCCTGATGTGGGACTCGGTCCCAGGACCCTGGGATCATGACATGAGCTGAAGGCAGCTTCCTAATTGACTGAGCCACCCAGGCGTCCCTATTAATTCAGTCTTCTTAAGTCTTAATTCTTTACATTCATCAAAGCTTTTATATACTTTAAGCTGTAACACATGAATGAATAATAACCCTTTTAACTATTGTTTAACCAGGATTTTTCTTTGAGTTAAGTGGTAGAGTATCAAACTTCCTCTGGAAGTCCACTGTCGGGGGGCGTAGATTTCATTACTTTAATTGTTTTTCTATCCATGGGTTTTGAAAAGGGAGGAAAGGGAATGTTACTCATTTTAAAAAGGAGATGGTAACTCTGTGGGCAAACAGGAATCTGCTGTGAGGCAGACCACTGAGAAAATATGGTTCTGCAGACCAAGGGGGAGTCCAGTTTTTCTTGCATTGGATACCCACTGTTTGGCTGTTTTGGGAAACCTCTACATGGCAGGTACTCTTACTCTCTTGCATTTCAGTATAGGAAAAGGTGGGACTCGGGGTTGGGAAGAGCTCCCTGAGTTAACCGTTATTTATTCAGTGCCTACTGTTCATGTTTTGCTAAATTTAGTTCCAGATACAAAAATGAGTAGGATTGGGGCACCTGGGTGGCTCCGTGGGTTAAGCCTCTGCCTTCGGCTCAGGTCATGATCTCAAGGGTCCTGGTATCCAGCCCTGCATTGGGCTCTCTGCTCGGCGGGGAGCCTGCTTCTGCCTCTCTCTCTGTGATCTTCTGCCTCTCTCTCTACTTGTGATCTCTGTCTGTCAAATAAATAAATAAAATATAAAAAAAAATGAGTAGGATTATTCCTTCCTCTGGGAAGTTGAAAGTTATAAAGGGAAAATAGTAATTAACGGATAAAAGTAAAATTTAAGTGTTGGAGAGTGCTATGAGTGTTCAAATGCTCTATCAGAGGATTGGGGGGATAATTAAAATTTGTGCTTACTTAAAAAAATTTGGGGAGGCTTATTTATTTTAGAGCAAGCACAAGTGGGGGAGGGGCAGAAGGAGATGGGGGCGGGGAGAAGTGGAATGACTGCTGAGCCGGGAGCCTGATGCGGGCTGTATCCCAGGACCCTGAAGTCATGACCTGAGCTGAAATCAAGAGTCAGACACCTAACTGACTGAGCCAGCCTGGTGCCCTGGAAATTTGCTTTTATATTAGTACAGAGTAAAGTTGTGAAGAAGCTCCTGGATATATTTGATAATTTTAAATGATTTATGATGTCTTAGACATTTTAGAATTAGGTCTTAAATATTAAAAAATCTTCATCCAAGTTATTTTTATTTTCTTTTCAAAGATGTTTTCAAAAGGTAATTTGGGGTGCCTGGATAGCTCAGTTGGTTAAACGTCTGACTTGATTTTGGCTCAGATCATGATCTCAAGGTTGTTGGATCTCGGGTCGCTAGCCCCACATCGGGGCTCTAGAGGGAGTCTGCTTGAGATTCTCTCTCCCTCTCTGTCTGTCACTCCCCCCTCGTGTGTGTGTGTGCTCTCAAATCTTGTTGGGAAAAAAAAAGAATAAAAGGTAATCTAATAATTGTCATGAATAAATTTGCATTAATGAAAAATGATAGAAGCTTTAGATTAAATATATAGAACCTTTAATAATGTGCTATATAGTTAGTACTTTAAAATTGTTTTTAGACTAAAAACATGTTACTTTAAACATGATAGGAAATTTAATTGCCTGTTCCAATTTTATTGCTTTTTTTCATTCTAGGTTTTAGTACCTACTGTGTCCATGGTCGGAAAGCATTTGGGAGCAAGAAAGGATCACCCAGGCTTAAAGGCTAAAGAAAATGATGAAAATTGTGGTCCCACTACTACAGTTTTTGTCGGCAACATTTCTGAGAAAGCCTCAGACATGCTTATAAGACAGCTCCTTGCGGTAAGTTAAACGGTTTCTCACTTTTAAATTTTATTGTTACGTATTTTAAATATATGAAAAAGCAGGAAGAGGATTCTGATTATTTTATTATTTTGAAAAATTTCAGTTCTGCAAAAAAGTTGAATGAATAGTAAAATGAACATTCTTATAACACATTTTTGCCACATGCTTTCTGTACACACACACACACACACACACACACACACACACAAGCTTTTTTTCCTCAGTAATTGGAGAGTAAGTTGTGACATGACATTTCCATCTCTGAGTACTTCTCGTGTCTCTTAAGACCAAGGACATTCTCCTATATGATCATAAAACCATCATCACATTTAAATTTAAGGCTGATACAGTATTGCTTTTTTTCCCCCAGTACAGTATTGTTAACTAAATATACCTATTTTCTATGATTCATTCAAGGATTCTACATTGCGTTGAATTGTCATACCTCTTTAGACAACTTCTGTAATTCAGAATACCTTTCTTTTTCTTTTTTTTTAATGTTTTATTTATTTATTTGACAGAGAAACAGCTAGAGAGGGAACACAAGCAGGGTGAGTGGGAGAGGGAGAAGCAGACTTCCAGCAGAATAGGGAGCCCGATGTGGGGCTCAAGCCCAGGACCCCAGGATCATGACCTGAGCTGAAGGCAGAGGCTTAATGACTTAGCCAGCCAAGTGCTGCCTGTCTTTTTTTTTTTTTTTTTTTTTTGCTTGTTTTGTTTATGACTTTCATGACATTAACATTTTTTGAAGAGTCCCGATCTTTTGCAGCATGTCCCAATTTGAATTTGACTATTTGCTCATAGATGCAGAGTAAGCATTTTTTGTTCGAATGGTTCATGGGTGATGTCCTCAGTGCAGCATAATTAGAGGTACATGGTGTCTCTTGGTCCTGTGTTTGGTAATGCTCAGTTAGATACATGGTGGTCCCATCTCTCTGTTGTGAGGTTACCTTGTTTCCTTTTGTCATTAATAAGTAACCTCTGGGTTAATGTTTTGAGACCATTTGAGTTGTGTCCTGTTGAACACCTCTCCCTGGCAGCTTTTAAACAATGATTTTAGCATTTAGTGGGGAATTAATTACTTTTAAGGTTTTTATTCTGAGGATAAACAATAAGTTCTTTTGAGTTCATGAAGTCAGTGGTTTTCCTTTTTGTCTTCATTGAAAAATTGTTACCTTGGTGACAAATGAGCATTAACTGAAATAACACTGAATGATTTTATAATGAAAAACAAGAGTACTGGTACTTCCTCTCTCCATAATCTCCACTGTTTTTTAGAGAAGTTATTTTTAAATCTTTTCCTTCTTGATTTTCTTGCTATTTCTGTTTTGTAAGTTGTATGATCCTTATGTTAAAACATGTTTAGGGGCGCCTGGGTGGCTCAGTCAGTTAAGCGGCTGCCTTCGGCTGGGATCGAGCCCTGTATCCAGCTCCCTGCTCAGCGGAGAGTCTGCTTCTCCCTCTCCCTCTGCCTGCCGCTCTGCCTACTTGTGCGTGCACTCTCTCTCTCTGTGTCAGATCAATAAAACCTTTTAAAAAAACCAAAAACATGTTTAGAGGGGCACCTGGGTGGCCCAGTTGGTTAAGCATCTACCTTCAGCTCAGGTCACGATCCTGGAGTCCCAGAATTGAGTTCCGCCTTGGGCCCCCTGCTCGGCAGGGAATCTCCTTCTCCCTCGAACCCTCCCCCTTCTCATTCTCTCTCTCTCATTCTCTCTCTCTCAAGTAAATAAAATCTTTAAAAAAAAAATGTTTAGAAAATAAACACCACAAAACCTAGCTTTGTCGCATTCAGTACTGTGATACTAGCTTCAGATGTTTTTCCCAAAGAAATAAAACATTACAGTTGGCCCTCATGCCCACTTCTTTCTTCCACAGAGGTAATCATCAGGGTCATCCACTATCCTAAATTTGGTGTTTATCATTCCTTTGTGTATTTTTTACTTTTATTTTTATTTTTTTAAAGATTTTATTTACTTGAGATTGAGAGAGAGAGAGGGGGAGAGAGCACCAGCAGGGGGAGCAGCAGAGGCAGAGGGAGAAACAAGCTCTCCACAGAGCAGGGAGCCTGACACGGGGCTTGGTCCTAGGACCCTGGGATCAATACCTGAGCTGAAGGCAGATGCTTACACCCGGGTGGCCCTGTTTTTTACTTTAATTACATATTTATTCATAAAAATCCACAATTCACAGGTTTTTATTCTGTACTCCATAATTGCTTTTTTCACCTAACATATATATAGCTCTAGTTATTTATTACTGCTGTATAATGTTGCATTGTAGAAATGTACCATTAATTGTCAGTTTTCCAATGATGCTTAAATGGACTGTTTCTATTTCTTGATACTATGTTTTGTTGTGTTATTATTGGTGATATGTCTTCCTCAGTCACATGAAAAAAATTCTATCATGTATTCTTTTCGAAGTGGAATTTGAGTCTTAGGACATGTTTTCTTCAGTTTCACAAGATTATGCCAGTTTTTTCCTGAAGTGGAACATTGGGAGGACATTTTTTAAAAACCATCTTTATTGTGGGGCACCTGGGTAGCTCAGATAGTTAAGCACCTGCTTTCAACTCAGGTCATGATCCCAGGGTCCTGGGATTGAGCCCTGCATCAGGCTCCCTGCTCAGCGGGGAGCATGCTTCTCTCTTTGCCCCTCTCTCGCTGTCTCTCATGAAGAAATAAATAAAATATTTTAAAAAAGCCTATCTTTATTGTGATATAATTCATAGACCTTAAAATTCATCCTCTTATAATGTATAATTCAGTGGGTTTTAGTATATTCAGAAACTTGTACAAACTTCACCCTGTAATAAATTCCGGAACATTTTCATCACCCCAAGTAGAAACCATGTATTCTATAAGTCATTTCCTGTTGCATATGGCAACCACTCTTGTCGGTGTAGATTTGCCTATTCTGGGCATCTTGTATAAACAAAATCATAGAATATATATGGCTTTTCGTGTTTTGTCTTTTTTCATTTAATATATTGTTTTCAGGCTTCATCTATATCGTAGCATATATCAGTATCTCATTCTTTTTTTTTTTTTTTTTTTTTTTTTACTTACTTATTTATTTGACAGACAGAGATCACAAGCAGGCAGAGAGGCAGGCAGAGAGAGGAGGAAGCAGGCTCCCTGCCAAGCAGAGAGCCCGATGCGGGGCTCGATCCCAGAACCCTGAGATCATGACCTGGGCCGAAGGCAGCGGCTCAACCCGCTGAGCCACCCAGGCGCCCCTCTCATTCTTTTTTTATGACCAAATATTCTCTCTAATGGATATACCACATTTTATTTATCCATTCATCAGTTGATGGACAATTGAGTTGTTTCCACTTCTTGGGTATCACGAATATTTGTGTGCAGGTGTGTGGAGGAGATATATATACATTTATATTTCCTAGTTGAAACCTCTCTCTTTCCCTCCTCCCCCCCTTTTTTTTTGTTGTTTTCATTTTTTTGTTTCTTTTAAGTAGGGTCCATGCCCAGCTGGGCCCGAACACACGACCTTGTGATAAAGACCTGAGCTGAAATCAAGAGCCAGACACTTAACCAGCTGAGCCAGCCAGGTGCTGCAGAGCTGCTTTTTAAACCTGTTCCTGACCTATCTGCAGCACAGTGTTTTGTTTTTAAGCTTCATTCCTAAATTTATCGCTTCCCTTCATTTCTCATTTAAGGCATTCCTGGAATGTCTCATCAAGGATTGTCTTCAGATTTGAGTTAGGAATTGAAGTTTTTTGGGGGTACCTGGCTGGCTTAGTGAGTGGAGCGCATGTCTCTTTGATTTGGGGTTGAGTTTGAGACCCATTTTGGGTGTAGAGATTTATTAAAAATTTTAAAAAAAGGTTTTGTGTGCATAAGGTGGGTTTTTAAAATAGTGAGCATCGGGTTGCCTGGGTGGCTCAGCGGGTTAAAGCCTCTGCCTTCGGCTCAGGTCATGATCCCAGGGTCCTGGGATCGAGCCCCACATCGGGCTCTCTGCTCGGCGGGGAGCCTGCTGCTTCTGTCTCTCTCTCTCTGCCTGTCTCTCTGCCAACTTGTGATCTCTGTCTGTCAAATAAATACATAAAATCTTTAAAATAAATAAATAAATAAATAAAATAGTGAGCATCATTGTAGGGTAATTTAGCCAGCAGCTAGAGGTTTTGAATGTTAGTATACAGAGTTCTTCTCCCGAGGGCTGATTGGTTTCTCTAGAAAACTTCCACTTTCCTGCCTAGTGAGTATATGATTGGCTGCCTATATGGGGTTGGGGGGGAAGAACTGCATTGAAGTGTATCGTCTACTTTTACTTTCCTCCTTTGTTACCCGTTCTGTGTCCCATCCTGATCTTTCATAGCTGTCTGCTGCTCTGTATCCGAAGCCTGTTCTTTTCACTTTCTTCAGACAGCTTCATTCTGTCTTCCCTGAGGGTGGAGATTAAGTATAGTTGCCTGTAAAGCCTGCAGGCTGTCTTCTCGAGGGGTGAGGAGTAAGGGATGAGGAGTAAAGTCGTTGGCTTGAAAAGAACTCGAGGCTTTGATTATTCTATATTCATATTGTCAGGCAATCACCTGGTTTTGTTTGTTTTTAAGATTTTATTTGGGAAAGAGAGCACGAGGGATGGGGGTAGAGGGAAAAGCAGACTCCCTACTGGGCAGGAAACCTGCCCTGTGGCTTGATCCCCAGACCCTGAAACCATGACCTGAGCCAAGGGCAGACACTGAACTGACTGAGCCTCCCAGGCACCCCACAAGCACCTGTTTTTATTCAGCCTCGTGCTTCAGCCCCATTCTCTGCTGTGTGTACATTTTACCTCCAGTCCAGATGTTTTGGGGTTGTGGAATCAGTTAGCCTAATTCTTACGAGTACCTTCATCTGTAGGTACTTGGGAGTTATGGCCTTCTTTGCTCTACTGAATAAGTTCCCATCCTTGCATTTGTGTTTTTTCTTTTCAAAATTTTGTTGACTGCTGCTGTGGTTTACCCATATTATGTTTGACCTCATGGATTTTTATCTTTTATATTCCTAGATAATCATCATTTTATTGGTTTCTCTGAAGGGAAATGTGAAAAATTCATGCATTCTCTAAGCTTTGACAGGCAATCTTCAGATACCATTTCCCACAAATAACTTTTTTCCCTAACCTTCTAGTTTTTACTTTAATAATTAGAAATAATGTTTGGGGCGCCTCGGTGGTGTAGTCGGTTCCGAGTGTCCAACTCTTGGTTTCAGCCCAGGTCATGATCTCAGGGTCCTAGGATCGAGCCCTGTGTTGGTCTCCCTGTTCAGAGGAGTCTGCCTGAGATTCTCTCCCTCTTGCTCTGCCCCCCTCCCTGCTTGTGCATTCTCTCTCAAATAAATATATCTTTAGTAAAACAAAGAAATATTGTTTAAAAACTTTGAAAGTAAACAAAATGTAATGTTTTACTCTTCAGACAACCTGCCCTATTAATATTTCTGATTTATGGAAATTTTTTTCTTTACATAAGGTCTTACTATATTATCTGGAATTTTGTGTCCCATGTTATTTTTGCATCCCATGTCAAGCATTTTTCCATGTTAAAAGGGGCGCCTGGCTGGCTCAGTCAGTAGAGCATGCGACTCTTGATCTCAGAGTTGTGAGTCTGAGCCCCACGTTGGGTATAGAGATTACTTTAAAAAAAAATCTTTAGGGGAAAAAAAATCTTTAGGGGTGGGACACCTACGTGGCTCAGTGGGTTAAGCCTCTGGCTCGGGTGGTGATCTCAGGGTCCTGGGACTGGGCCCGGATCCAGCTCTATGCTCAACAGGGAGCCACCCCTGGCCCGGCAGCCCCCCCCCCCCCCGCCTACTTGTGATCTTTCTCTCTCTGTCAAATAAATAAATGAAATCTTAAAAAAAAAAAAGATCTTTAGGGGTACCTGGGTGGCTTAGTCGGTTAAGCGGCTGCCTTCGGCTTGGGTTTTGATGCCAGGGTCCTGGGATCAAGCCTCACATCGGGCTCCTTGCCCAATGTGGAGCCTGCTTCTCCCCTTCCTGCTATTCCCCTTGCTCATGCTTGCTCTGTCTCTCTCTCTCACTCTGTCAAATAAATAAAATCTTAAAAAACTGTTTTTAAAAAAGATTTTATTTATTTATTTGACAGAGATCATAAGTAAGCAGAGACGTGGGGGAGGGAAGGGATGCAGACCCCCTGCTGAGCAGAGAGCCTGAGGGCTCGATCTCAGGATTCTGAGATCATGACCTGAGCCGAACGAAAGCAGAGGCTTAACCCACTGAGCCACCCAGGCGCCCCAAAAAAGAAAAAAATATTTTTAAAAAGTTCTTTATAATACAGATGTATGTTTTGAAACATAATCTTTATGGATTCAATATTTACTTGAATTTACTGTAGTTTTTTAGTAAATATTATAATACTGGTAATTTTGTTTTTTTATGTATACATTTTGGGTAGGATAAATAATGCTGTAAAATTTCTAATTTATTAAAATGTAGTCAAGGGGTGCCTGGATAGTTCAGTTGGTTGAGTTTCTGACTCTTGTTTTCTGCTTAAGTTGTAATCTCAGTGAGATGAAGCCCCGAGTTGGACTCCTCACCCATCTCGGGGTCTGCTTGGGATTCTCTCCCTACCCCTTCCTCTCTGCTCTTCTTCCCATTCTTTTTCACTCTCTCCCCACCCCCAAAATAAATAAAATCTAAAAGGTAGTCAATTTTTTGCAAATAAGAATTTGTAAGAATTCATATTTTTCTTTTAAATGATGTATTATATATTTCTTTCATATAATAGATATGTGGGAATTGAGGGAATTTTTAAAAAATTAATAGATGTTACGATTTTTTCAACTTTTTGCTTGTATTTTTCTCCTGATGGAAATACCAGCTGTGTTCTTACATTCATTACTGATTAGTTGATTTGTCAGATGGTGATGATCATTTTTTGTTTTATTTTTCTCTTTAAGAAATGTGGCTTGGTTTTGAGCTGGAAGAGAGTACAAGGTGCATCTGGAAAACTTCAAGGTAGGTAATTTTTTCTTACTGAGATCATTTTAACTTGTGTGCTTAAGTCACTTGTTGCATGTTTTGCTCTCATTGCCCTTAACCATGGGAGTATTCCGTCAGCACTTCTTGTCTTCCTCCTTACTGGAATAGGATTTGGGAAGATTTAGCTGAGTTGAGATTAGAAAATGGAAAAGTATTAACAGGAAAGAGGTAGGAGAGGAAAAATTACTCAGACTGTTTTTTTACAGTGTTATTTTGAAAAGTCTTTTTTTTCTCAGCAGGAGTATATGATCAACATTCAACAATTAGGACTTAGGAAGAAAGCAGAACAGGTGGTGAGATGACCTGTTAGTCTTAGAAGCAAATTGTTCTTTTCATACTTGTTCATAAAAGCACCTGTTTGATGTGCATTCTTTTTTTGTTTTTTTTTAAAGATTTTATTTATTTATTTGACACAGAGAGCGAGATCACAAGTAGGCAGAGAGGCAGGCAGAGAAAGAGAGGGGGAAGCAGGCTCCCTGCTGAGCAGAGAGCCTGATGCGGGGCTCGATCCCAGTACCCCAGGATCATGACCTAGGCGGAAGGCAGAGGCTTTAACCCACTGAGCCACCCAGGCGCCCCAGGTGCTCGGTATTCTTTAAACAGTCATTCTTTAAACAGTATTTTTTATGGGAAAATTCATATGTAAAATTAAAACACAATAAACTTCTATATACTTATCACCTGGCTTTAACATTTATCAACTGATGCCCAATTGTGCTTAATCTGTACTCTGTCCATTTCCTCCTTATATTCTTTTTAAGAAATCCCAAGCATCCATCATTATGCCTATAAGTATCTTGGCATGTGTGCCTAAGACATAAGAGTTTTTTAAAAACATACTGAAAATGCTATCATAAGACTTTCAAAAATTAACTTTTTTTCTTAATATCATAAGTCAGTTTTCTGATGTCCAGTTGTTGCAAATGTCAAGTCTTTTAATAGTTGATAGAGGATCCAAATATAGTCCACACATTGCAATTGATTGGCATATTTTTGAGTCTCTTTTATTATTTTAAGTTCTCTCTTCGTTTGGAAATCATTGTGGAAGAAAGTGGTTCATTTGCTCAGTAGCATTTCTGGAGTGTGGATTTGCTGATTGCAGGTCTAATAGAATAATGTGCCAGTGCTTTTCTGTCCTCTGTATTTTATGTAAACTGCTTGTATCTTGAGACTCAATCAGATTTGAGTTTGCATGTGTTATTTTTGTTTTTCATTTGTAAGAATATTTTAAAGGCAGTGTTCTTCATCATGAGACACTTTTTTAAATTTTTTAAAATTTTTGTTGTAGCAGCTGTTGTCTATTCCTGGATTGGTTCATTCATTGGAGGGCTGCGAAATGCGCTAGTCTATTTTGAAGAATACTTCCTTTGAAGTACAAATCTTCCTTATCAGAATTAATTTATATAAGGAAAACAGGGTAAATGCTGCGGTTCTTTCATTTTTCAAAAGAATGAATTAATGTCCTTAGCATCATTTAGCTGTGACTTTTTTTTTTTTAAGATTTTATTTATTTGACAGAGATCACAAGTAGGCAGAGAGGCAGGCGGCGGGGGGAGGGGGCACGGGCTCCCTGCTGAGCAGAGAGCGCGATGCGAGGCTCGATCCCAGGACCCTGGGATCATGACCTGAGCCAAAGGCAGAGGCTTTAACCCACTGAGCCACCCAGGCACCCCAAGCAGTGACTTATTTTTTTAAAGTAGGCTCCACGCCCAGTGTGGAACCCAGTGCAGGGCTTGAATTTGTGACCCTGAAATCAGGACTGAGCTGAGATCAAGAGTCGGATGTTCCACCGACTGTGCCACCCAGGTGCCTCAGCAGTGACTTTTTTTTTTTTAAAGATTATATTTATTGGATATAGAGAGAGCGATCACAAGTAGGCAGAGCAGCAGGTGGAGAGAGAGGGGGAAGCAGGGTCCCCACTGAGCAGAGTGCCTGATTCAGAACTCGATCCCAGGACCCTGGGATCATGACCTGAACCAAAGGCAGAGGCTTTAAACCACTGAGCCACCCAGGCGCCCTTCAGAGTGATTTTAAAACAACAAATTTGACCACAGGTTTTTTGAGTGATGTATCTTAAGACAAAAGACTTGTCAATTAAAAAGAAAATTTCTATAATCATATTGTTGATGATTAATAGTCTTAAACCTTTGCACATGAAATATGAGATGAAGCAAGCCAGTAATTAATTTAATAGTCTATCATCCCAATGTCCTTGAAACTAAGGATTCTCAGTATGGGAAGGGGGAAAAATAGATACATTACAGAAAAAGTTAAATGAAAACCTTTAAGTCCTGAATGTAAACTAATGTGCACTGGAAAAACATAAAGGCAAAGACTAAACAAGTGTTTTTTGTTTTTGTTTTTTTTTTAATATTTATTTAAGTAATTGCTAAACCCACCCTGGGGCTCGAACTCATAGCCCTGAGATTGAGAGTTTCACGGCCCAAGATCAAGAGCTGCACGCTCCTACTGAGCCAGCCTGGCCCGCCAAGACTAAGCAAGTCTTATAATGAGTATACCTAATTCCCAGACTGTGGTTTTTTTAAAGCATTTCCCACTAAAAAGAACCAGAGTTCCTTAAAGAAATGGCTGATCCTAAGCATGGGACAAAAAAACTTCTATGGGTGCCTGGGTGGCTCACTCCTTATGGTTCTACCTTCAGCTCCGGTCATGATTCCAGTCTTCTGGGATCAAGCCCCGAATCAGGCTCCCTGCCCTGTAGGAGGCCTGCTTCTCCCTCTCCCACTCCCCCTACTTTTGTTCCCTCTCTAGCTGTCTCTCTGTCAAATAAATAAATAAATAAATAAAATCTTTAATAAAAAGAAAACAGAAAAAAAAAAAAAACTTCTAGATGACTTTATAGAGCTAACTTAAAACAATTTAAGCTTCACTAGCGAGAATGACAATTCTTATTAAATATAAGAAACTGAATATGCTTCAATCCTTAAGTTCAAATGTTTCTTAAAAAATGTCATTGCTGGAGCACCTAGGTGGCTCAGGGGATTAAGCCTCTCTCTATGCCTGCTTCTCTGCCTACTTGTGATCTCTGTCAAATAAATAAAATCTTTTAAAAAAATAAAATAAAATAAAATCACTCTGAATAGTTCATCTCTGTGTGTTTACGTCCTTAACTGTACATATTTGGATTCATTTGTTTTATTTTCAATTTTTAGGTTACTTTTTTTTTTTTTAAGATTTAAAAAAAATTTTTTTTAATTTATTTAACAGAGAGCGAGAGATCACAAGTAGGCAGAGAGGCAGGCAGAGAGAGAGGGGAAAGCAGGCTTCCCGCTGAGCAGAGAGCCCGATGCAGGGCTCAATCCCAGGACCCTGAGATTGTGACCTGATCTGAAGGCAGAGGCCCAACCCACTGAGCCATCCAGGTGCCCCTAGGTTATTTCTTTAAAGTGTTTGTCTAATATCTCTGGTTTAAGGGCATGGTAATAATGGTGAGACTAGTTATTAAAATTAAAGAGAAAAATTAAACTTATTAGGGTGAAAGGTCAGTACATTTGTAGTTTAAATTCTCAGAATTGAAAAGTGCTTGTGGGGTGCCTTGGTGGCTCAGTTGGTAAGGCCTCCATCTGTGTCCGCCTCCTCATTGAGTGGGTGGGGGTGGTTTGCCTGAGATTCTCTCCTCTTTTCCTCTTCCCCTCCTCCTGTGCTCACAGGCATGCACCACTCTCCCACACTGTCTCTAAAATAAATAGATAAATCTTAAAAAACAGGAGAGGTATCCTATTAAAAAAAAAAAAGGAAGTACTTATGATAGGTTTAAGGAGGCTGTTGTCACTAGCTCAGGAGGTCTGATGGAATGGATTCAGGAAATAAAAGACTCAGTTATGAAATTTGCTGCTTCTGGTAAATATTAGCACTTCTAATAGGTAGCAGTTTGCTTGATTAGAATTTTTCTTTCTTTCCCCTGGTTTTGTTTTCTTTTTTTCTTGTCATGGTTTGAGGGTGCTAAAGGTAAAATTATCAAGGGTAATTGAAGGAAAGGGAGGAGTGACAACATGAGTCATTCTATTAGAACATTTGGTCTCTGATGATTTTAATTTTCCATAAATATTTTGTTTTCACAACTGTATTGATATTTCACTAATTCTTTACATCCGTTTTTAGCCTTTGGCTTCTGTGAGTATAAGGAACCTGAGTCTACCCTCCGTGCACTCAGGTTATTGCATGACCTGCAGATTGGAGAAAAGAAGCTCCTTGTTAAAGTTGATGCAAAGACAAAGGCACAACTAGATGAATGGAAAGCAAAGAAGAAAGCTTCTAATGGGGTATGTTTCTACAGTGTTATCTTTTCTAGGCCAACTGTGTTCTTCCAGTGTAAATACTTCTTATACGTGAATCTGCTATGGGGCTTCACAAGATCATCCTCATCATAATATGTCCTTGTGGCTAAATGCAGGAGGGTATTTTTGTAGCTTATAGTTACTTTCAATCTTGTATCTGCCCATAATGGGCGGGTGACTGTTGGTGTTTGCTTGGTCCAGGTTGGTATGAGGGTAGTAAGGGAGGCTGGACAAGGTTAACTTTCCAGAGAAAACACTGGTACAGACTATTCCAAACAGAGCTAATTCATTAAGGTGGCTTTGTAAGTAAGTACAACAAAATATGTTTCAACCTACACATTAATTTTAATTAGTTGCCTTCTCTTTTAGAAGTACACAGGTTAACGCATCCGACTCTTGATCTCAGGTTAGGTCTCGAGCTCAGGGTCATGAGTTCAAGCTCTGTGTTGGGCTCAGTGCTGGACGTGGAGTCTTGAAAAAAAAGCATATCCTTGAAAAAAAAGTATACAGGTTCTAAAATAAATGAAAATAAGTCTTTTTACTTACCTCAGATTGGTGGCCATATTAAATGAAGATAAAGTAAAAGAAATTTTTACATGTTGTGTTGTATATATCATTACTCCTTTTCAACAAAACAAAAAATAAC
This sequence comes from Enhydra lutris kenyoni, assembly GCF_002288905.1. Lineage (NCBI taxonomy): Eukaryota > Metazoa > Chordata > Mammalia > Carnivora > Mustelidae > Enhydra > Enhydra lutris. The sequence goes on along the minus strand of NW_019154104.1, from coordinate 20,691,035 downwards.
AAAAACCTGGGTGTATTTCCTATTTCCTTTTGGAACTTCAATCGTGAATGGATTTAAAGTAGGTTTATTGTTATTTTCTTGTTTCTACAAAAAAACAAAAAATCCTTTTTGCTGCTTTCAGGTTTTCATTCTCATTGGAAACAGAAACAGCTTTCTTGGTATTATCCCTCCCTCCTTTACAAATAACATTGTATATTCTTTGTAAAAAAATTCATAAAACAAACTATAAAGAAGAAATTAGGTACCACTTGTAATCCCATCACCATTAGGAACCACTGCAGACATTTTTGTTGCATATTTTTCCAGAGATTTTTCTGTGTATGAATATAGTTTTTAATTGGAGTATATGAATTTGTTTTTCTTTCATAAATACAGGATTGAGTTCTAAGTATTCTATAATTAGCTTTTTTTAGTTGTATCTTTTTTTGTACTTTTAATAATATTTTAACTGATTCTCTGCATTTTGTTTTCTCTCATCTATTACAGCATTGCTTACATTTCTTTCTTTCTTTCTTTCTTTCTTTCTTTTTTTTTAAGGTTTTACTTACTAATTTGACAGAGACAGAGAGGGAACACAGAGAGGGGAGGTGGAGAGAGGGAAGCAGGCTTCCCGCCTAGTTGGGAGCCCAAGCAGGAATCCTGATACGAGGCTCGATCCCAGGACTCTGGGATCATGATCTGAGCTGAAGTCAGATGCTTAACGACTAAGCTACCCAGGCGCCTCACTGCCTGTATTTCTAAAACTAATTATATCAACCCGCTTTTCATGCATCCTTAATGATTTTGAATTTCTTAGAGTATAAAGGCCATATTCTTAGTATGGCATTCAAGGCTTACTCAGTCTCCCTTTCTGGTTTTTCTCATTAGTCATTCTGCATGTGTCAGTCATGTATCCCTAGAAACGTCCTTCGTTCTTTGCTGACATCTCATGTCCTTGGTGCCCATTCAAGCTCCCTGTTGCAATTCTGTCCATATAGTTCTAATTACGATGTTATTTAATTCAAATAGCCGTCGTCAGTCCTACCTTCGATTTCTCTCAGGCAGAATTAATTCCTCTTCCCACTTTGTTCCCAGGTTTTTACTGCTGTTAGGTCAGTGCTTTGTAACAAATATTGTTGGTATCTCTGTCTCTCACACCCCTTATATCCTGCTTTATTTCCATATCTCTGATTACAAGATACAAAGGGCAAGTAAGTTCACAGACTGTGTGTCTTCCTCTTGAACCTGCACGGAACCTCAGACAGTGTCTTGCCCATAGCAAGAATGGAATGATCTTCATTGAGTATCAGTTGCAGTTACATTGTTCACCTGATGATCATTCTGTCTTTACCTAGCTTTACAAAGAAATAATAAAATGTAGTTTCTGTATAGTATAAATTATATCGCAGATGAGCAGTGTAGCCTGTCACATCAAAAAAAACAACCGTCTGAAATAAGACTTTCCAGATTTTCCTTGCAGTGGTAGCCGAATTATTTAAAATAAAGGATGGAATTAAATGAAATTAATGTCTTCACAGTTTTTATGTAGTTCCCTGAGGGTCCTTTCTTCCCCCTTTTGTTTAATCATCAACTGGTGAGGTGGTTTGATTTGTAACATTGCAAATAATGTACTCTGAGCATGAAGTAAATGACTTCACTATTTATGTAAATAAGGAAATGCACAATTGTGTAACTTTAATTTGTAATCACTATTAGTGAGAGGAACCATGATTTAAATCTGTTTATATCTTCAAAAATGGAATTGGGGGGGGGAATGGAATTGGAGCTACCTCCAGTAAAAATAGAACAACTATTTCAAAACAGATGAAATTTAAAACATTAACAGACATGACTTCTGGGTGTGCATGGCATGGTACCCAGAGATACTTGAAGCCACAAGCAGACATGATGTAATCTGCTGGTATGTCCATTTAACTTAACGATATTGGTAAAAAGAAAAAGTTTAGCTGTTCTATCAGATAAAAAAATTTTTTTCAAATAACTTAAGCAAATATAACTGTTGTGGGACTAGATGACAGATTTGTCATGATTTTTCAAGATAAAATATGAGAGGGTATTGTTCTTTCTTCTTGATTGTTGACTGTTGGGAGAAGTCTGGAAAACAGTGACCTAAGATGGATGATGTGAGCAGAGACCTCGAGGAGCTAGCTTGTGTGGTGCTTGAGTCAGGCATTTTCCTGTCAGTCAGAACACAGAACATAAGTAGTTGTGTAGTTCTCTTTGACTAAAAAAGAAACACAAACTTTTCCTTCTGTGATATATCTGATTATTTTTGGTTTTCTTACATTAACAATTGGGTAAGAGACTTTGGCTAATAAGCTCTCCTTCTAAAAATGTACATTTCCCTTATGGATCAAGGGGCAATAGTTATTCAGAAGATGATGTGAATTCCTTCATTCCAACTGCTTTATTTCTAATTTAGGTAAGACTAGCTGTACTGATACTTATATTTGATTTAAGATGGTGGTGATGGGGAATTTGGGGGCTTATGGGTATTTTTAAGTGACTAGGCCTTCAGATTTATATAATCCCTCTTTTATCTTTTTTTATTTGTTTTTAACAGTTCTATTTATTTGAGAGAGCATGTGCATGCACAAGTGATGGGGGAGGGGCAGAAGGAGAGGCCGACTCCTGCTGAGCAGGAATGCAAGGCTGGGACTCCATCCCAGGACTCTGGAATCATGACTTGAGCTGAAGGCAGACACTTAACTGACTGAACCACCCAGGCACCCCACCCGGTTTCTGCCTTTATGCTTAGAGAGGCATGGAGATGTTGAGGGTTCATGGAAGGGAATTTAGCATGTAGGGAAAATGCTGATGACAGACTTGATGCTCTCTCATAAAGTATATTTTCATAATAAAGAATTTAGGTATCAATAGCTGAGGGTTTGGGTTGAATTGGCCCATGTATGTCTTAGGACCTAAGTTTCAGTGGCAAGTTAGTGTCGGCTTAATTTTTTCATTTAAAACCTGTGGAGAAGCATAGTATTACTGAGGGGATTTTTGTAAAAGCTGCACAAAGACCTTCTTGGGATATATTACTGATTTAAAGTAAAAACATATCACCACGATTATCGTTTACAATGTTTTTGGTAAATAATTTTAACAGATATTTACAGTCCTTGGGTGAAGCTGCTCATTTTTATCCAAGACACCAAGTAGTAAGTTGGCAGAAGAAGACTGGATAAAGGGGTGCGTGGGTGGGTCAGTTGGTTCCGTGTCCGACTCTTGTTTTCAGGGACATAAGTTCACCGCTTTGGGCTCCATGCCCAGTGTGGAGCTGACTTTAAAAAAGAAAGATTAGATGAAGAGTAAGGAACTCAGAGTAGTTTTAAAATACTGCACATTATGACTTGACTTGAAGTTATCTGTAGCGTAACTGCTTATCGTATTTGCTAAATGCTTCGGGGCAAGGTGATTTCTTTTTCCAATATCGAATTATTTTTGGCTTCTAGCATAGTATCTTGCACACACAGTAGGCTCCTAAGAATTTGTTGAGCCAGGAGTGTGTGGCTGGCTCAGTAAAACATGAAGCTCTTGATCTCAGGGTTGTAAGTTTGAGCCCCACGTTGGGTGTAGCAATTACTTTTACATATTTACTTGACAGAGAGAGTGCATGAGTGGGGCGGAGGGGCGGAGGGAGAGGGAGAACAGACTCCCTGCTGAGCAGGAAGCCAGATGCTGGGTTTAGTCCCAGGAGCCTGAGATTATGACCTGAACTGAAGGCAGACACTTAACTGATTGAGCCACCAGGGCAACTCAAGAAAATACTTTTAAAGATTTTATTCATTTATTTGACAGAGAGAGAGAGATCACAAGTAGGCAGAGAGGCAGGCAGAGAGAGGAGGAAGCAGGGTCCCTGCTGAGCAGAGAGCCTGATGTGGGGCTCAATCCCGGGACCCCGGGATCATGACCTGAGCTGAAGGCAGAGGCTTTAACCCACCGAGCCACCCAGGTGCCCCAAGAAAATATTTTTAAATAAAAAAATTTTGTTCAGCAAATCAAGAAATAAATACCTGTTGAATTAGTATCTGTTAGAGATAGCTTTCAGACTTATGAAATTATGAAATATGAAATCAATGCTAAGTTGTATTCAGGAGCCACATGGTGTGAAACTTATCTCAAATAGTTGCATGCATTGTGCCATGCAAGAGCCAGTATTTATGCAGAAGAGCATTGTCTTATTTGTATCTGAAAATGCACATGGCATATGTTTACCAACTAAACTAATAAGTACCTTAAGATGTATGTGTGTATAGTTTTAAATTACAAAAAGTTTTGTACATGTCTTTATCTTGTTGCTTGTAATACTTTCCCATCTTTCCCAATTTTAAAAAAAGACTGGTTGAGAGTAATGAAATTATCCAGAGTTTTGAGGTTATTCTCTAAGTTGTGTAGTTTGAACTGAATTAATTCCTTAACCAGGGGCCTTAAAATAAATCTAAGATAAAAGGAAGAATAGTATAGTATGTCAGAAGTCAGTAATTTTTTTTTCACATCAATACAATTACGTTCGTCTTTAAAAAAAAAAAAAAAACTAAAGTCCTACAAATAGTTACTTACTTATGAGAAGCATTACCACATGAATTTTGTGTTATTTTTTATAACGTTACCTGTGCGGGTCATGGGAGAAATACTTGGGCAGTATTTAGAGTTGGTTCCTTCTAAGTATATAAATATATGGATTTTGTAAGTGGTGTACCACATTCCCACAGAGCAGGAAAAAGATGTCAGACCTGCCACAGGGCAGGTCAGATGCTGGCCTTTTTGTGTTTTTTTGATGCTTGGCGTTTTGTTGTATATAGCTGCCTTGTGTTTTACATTTGTTAACCTACACATACATTTTTTAAATTTTAAATGGTGACTGTTACAGTATACATAGAACTGTATTTCGCTTTTTTCACATAATGAAATTTTCAACTGTGTTTTGGTTAATTTAGTAACCACCATTAGTTTGTGGAAGTATTTGAGAAAGAATCTGAAAAACTGAAAGCTTGGCAGGTATGTTGTGTAGTGTGTTTGTATTGTGGTTTGATCTTCCTGTAACTGGTCAGAGGTTAGATATTAGCTATTAAAGGAAAAAAGGAAAAGAAAATGATGAAGTATCAGTATCTAAGAAAAATCAGTAAATGAAATGTAGTTTTGTGAAGTTAAGAACAAAACAAGTTTACATTTAATAGGACTACACAGATGTTTTAGAGAAAAAATGTTTGTTTTGTGTACTGACTTATTTTAGAATGATTTTCTTTTTTCTTTCTTAATTTTTGGATTTCTTTTTCCTCTTCACTCCCCTGAACTTGCCTTGGTTGTTTTTTGTTGTTGTTTTTTTTTTTAAGACTGCTAGGCCAGAAACTGTCACTAATGATGATGAAGAAGCCTTAGATGAAGAAACAAAGAGAAGAGATCAGATGATCAAAGGGGCCATTGAAGTTTTAATACGAGAATACTCCAGTGAGCTCAATGCCCCCTCACAGGAATCTGACTCTCACCCCAGGAAGAAGAAGAAGGAGAAGAAGGAGGACGTATGTGTTACTGATTTCTGACAATAGTCCTTTCTGTGGTTTACATTTTATGGTGTCACTCTTGGGCTTTCATTGCATTGCAACTTTCAGGGAGAAAATGACTTAAGATTTATCACAGTACACCGTTAAACCTAATTTGACCATGTTTTATCAAGTAACTCACTTTTTTCACCAAAATGTTTGTTTTATATGTTTGAAATATACTGGCATGGATGCTTATGTTTATCTGTGGATTCAAATTACATAAGGAAAAAGCCCTTGACTCACGAAGTAGATGCTGTTATTAAGGGACAAAGGAAGTTTTGTTTTTGTTTTGTTTTTGTGGTTTTTTTTTTTTTGGCCGTGAAGGGGCTGGCTTTGTTTTGCCTTACTCCTGGATATTGTTCTATCTCTGCTTCAAGCAGCACACCAGATATCCTTCACTGAAGATTTTTACCCATTCTTTAAATCTTGCCATCTTTTCTTCTAAACCATATCGTGTTCCCTCTATGGACAGTACTGCAGTTGAACAACTTCTTCTTCTTCTTCTTTTTTTTTTTTTTAAAGATTTTATTTATTTGACAGAGAGATCATAAGTAGGCAGGGAGGCAGGCTGAGAGAAAAGAGGAAACACGCCCCTCGCGAAGCAGAGAGCCTGATGCGGGGCTCGATCCCAGGACCCCAGGATCATGACCTGAGTCAAAGGCAGAGGCTTTAACCCACTGAGCCACCCAGGCGCCCCTGCAGTTTAACTTCTAATTGGAGGGCAGTTGAAGAGTAGGGCAAGATGAAACACTCCTCCCCAGTGTATTATATTTTATTACTCTTTGCCAGCCTAAGCTAATTGAATAGTAGGGAGTCAAGGTTAAAAGAAAAAAAAATTTTTTTAAAGATTTATTTGTTTGAGGGACGCCTGGGTGGCTCAGTGGGTTAAAGCCTCTGCCTTCGGCTCAGGTCATGATCCCAGAGTCCTGGGATCGAGCCCCGCATCGGGCTCTCTGCTCTGCAGGGAGCCTGCTTCCTCCTCTCTCTCTCTGCCTGATTCTCTGCCTACTTGTGATCTCTGTCAAATAAATAAATAAAATCTTTAAAAAAAAAAAAATTTTGAGAGAGAGAGAGAGAGAGTGAGCGAGCTCGAGGGGAAGGGGCACAGGCAGAGGGAGAATCTCAAGCAGATTCTGCCCCTAGCTTGGAGCCCCAAGCACAGCTTGCCTAAGCTGAAACCAAGAGTTAAACCTTAACTGACTCTGCTATCCAGATGCCCCAAAAATGTTTGTTGTTGTTGTTGTTGTTGTTTTTTTTTACATTCATTTCTTTTGGGTAAATTTAGAGAAATTGTGGGAAGTATTCTTTAAAAATATTGGGAGTATGTTGTGTGCATGGATTTTATGTGCCATGAAAAGTACCATGAATCATACAGTATGGTTTTTAGTATTGGGTAGTTGTGGTTCATTTTATTGAATTTGAGTGCCTTATTAGGTTATCTTCAGTTTGCTTTGTGGCCCAATATATTTTTATTACTTGGCTTGTTTTTCCTCATGTGGTAATAAAAACCTGTCTAATAAAATGCCAGTCATTGGGAATGGGAATTGGTAGTTCATTAGGTATAGGGTAATTGAGGTTTGTCGAGCTCGTTCTTCCTCCCCAGCATTACCAAGAAAGGAGAAAGTAGCTAGAGTATTTGTTTGATAGGTGTTTGGAGGAGAGGATCAAAGAGCTCCTGCTCAATGGCAGGAATTATGGGTAAATTTTGTTGGTATGATTATTTCCAGAGGATGAAGGAAAAAGTCTAGCTAGTGTGAGACTTTCCTTATTCCCTTGCCTGAGGTAGTTGGAGGGTGAGGAGGTGGGTGACAGGAGGTGTTAAAGAGAGTAAGTGAAATCTTCTTTATTAAGTAATTTGAAATCAAGAAATGTCACAGAAATCTTACTTTGCTTACATTATAAACATACAGTGAATTGTTGTGCAGAATAATGAAAACTCTCGCTCTTTTTTAAATCTTTGTGGATTTTTCCGCAGATTTTCCGCAGATTTCCAGTGGCCCCACTGATCCCCTACCCACTCATCACTAAGGTTCGTTTACATTACAAGGCACTGACAATAAATGTTTATTGCTAATGGCCAGACTTTTGATTCTTTTTCATCTGATTTCTTACTGTTGAACTTAGATCACTAGTTTTTTATACTATATAAATTATTGACTTCTTTTTTGTAAGATGGTACAGAATATCTTTTAGTATCTTTGTGTTGATGTGGATTAATCTTTAATGTATTCTCTCCTATCCCTTCTGTCCTTTTAAGGAGGATATAAATGCTATAGAAATGGAAGAAGACAAAAGAGACCTGATATCCAGAGAGATCAGCAAATTCAGAGACACACACAAGGTAGTATTCTTGTTTTTTTTACTTGATACCAATCTAGACTTTTTACAGAACCCAAAGCAAACAGACAAAAAGAAAAAAAAAATCAACCTTACATTAGAATATAATTTAAGTGCTTTTTATAGGTTAATTAATATTTAGAGACAAAGAAACAGAAGAACAATACCATATTAAAGTGGTCCTGGACATATTGTACTTAGTTTTTTCAGTTACTGACTACTCTGCAGTCATCTCACTTTAATATGAGTAAAAGTTAATTTTATTTTTAGATTTTAACATAAACATCAAGGTCAGATTTACATTAGATTCAGTGGGGCAGCAGGATGACCTACACTGTAGTTTATTTCTGGGGCAGTTATTTAACTTAATCTTAGGAAAATCTTTTCTTTAGAGCTGAGATTAAAATTTAAGATATATATTTGTGTAGATTTAAGTTGAGAGGGGGAGATTTTAAAAAGTAGGTCAGTGGTTACCAGACTTACCAAATTTTAGATGCATGGAAGAACTGTAAATTCCCATAAAGCTAATCTATTCATTGACCCCCACCATTATGATAGAGATCATATGGTGACTAATGCAAGATGAAACTCTCAGCTTGGAAAGTAACAAGGAATAGGATGTAAGTATGAGCTTCTGTTTTTTATTATATTTATGGATGCCCCCTCAGAAAAATATGCAAAGGGGTAACTGGCTTGGAAATGGGTATTTGTGCATAGTAAATCCCACTCACGAGTTTTGCCTATTGAAAGCTTCTCTCAATAACAGTGCATCTGTGAATGTTCGCTGGTGTTGAAGGTGATGCTTACGAACGGTAAAATGCAAACACGGCATGAAATGTATTTTGTTGTTAGAGATAAGATGTTACTGGTTTTTACTCTTAAGACTGAGTGATCTTTAACTCAGTGAAATGTTAAGTGTTCATTTTTTCTTTATTTAACCTTAAACTTTTTCTTACTGCTTTCAAAATCCCAAGTTGACAGTGGCATTGAATCAGTGCCGCTGAACACTTACTATCCAGATGCCCAGCCCTAGCTCACATATACAGTGCTTTTTCAGGAATTAAGTATGTCTAAAAGCACAAATAAAATTTTCCCAAACTAATTTTGAGTTTAAAAGGTAGTCTGTGGGAAGTCATTTTCGAGGAATACTTTTGGTTAGGTTCCAGTACTCAAATTCAGGGTCTGAGTAAGCTTGAAAATGGTATACAGTTGTGTGTGTGGTTTACCCCCTTGTTATTTGTTAAACCCTGTCATGTCATTGGTAAAGTATATGAGAAAATTGTGTTTTTAAGAATATAATTCAAAAGATGATTGCTTCAGAGTTTGAGAAGCTGTCAGGCATTTGACTGCCTTAGACTTACTTCACTATGGGGGTGGACGGGATGTTTTTCCCAAAATGTACTTTTAAAAAAAAGATGAAAATGAAAAAACAGTTCTTTTTGTTGGGTGGTATGGTTAAAGGGAACATTTGAAACTCCAGTAACAAAAAATGAGCTCAGTGAACCTTTGCATGTTTTGGTATGAGTTTATTAAATAACCACGGACTGTCAGGGTATCAGCGTGGCAGGGGGCGTCCATTTACAGCACGGACGAGTCTGAAGAGAGAATAAGGTAAGATTTATGATTTTTTTTTTCCTGTCCTTTCCTCTTCATTATTTCATTACTTCCTTACATCTTTTTAGACTCTATTTTCTTTTTCTTTAGTCTTCGTCTTAAAATATAAATATGTACGTATGTGTGCATCTACTTAACCGCATACATAGTCTTTTTTAGAAATGCATTCAGTGTGGGCCAGATTCACTCACTTGTTCATTTACTTAGAACAAAACTTTTGAAATGAGTTCTGAAACAAATTATTTACATAAGTGGAAGTATACACTACTAAGAAATAAGTAATACAGTGAATAAGCAAAAGTAAAAATTAAATTCTATAAAACAAATTATATTGGAACAGCTAAAATAAATCTGTAAGTATTATCTCAGAAATAAATATTTCTTTATAAGTGTATGACACTGAGGTAAGTTTTATGTAGTCTAGCCTCATTTTATAATACAAATTTTTATAGTTCTTTAGAACTGTTTCAGAAATGAGAATTTGCCCCTTTAAATAGCTTTCAGTTTCTGTCCTCTTTCTGTCATTTCTTTTCTCTTCTCTTTGTAACCTCAGTGTATTCAGTATTGGCTTTGCCTACATTCTCGTTTGATATAGACTGGCACAGCAGCTGAATATATTGATTTCTCATGCATTAGTTTTTCTCTCATAATCCTCTATCAGTTCTCTGAGCCATGAACAAGAGAAAAAGTATAACAGGTAAGATTACTTTTTAAAGTTGTTTTAAATGCTTTACATGACTGAGAAAAGACAAAAGAATGCACATTTTATTATTGCAGTTTAAATTTCATTTCGGTGACACTAAACATGGAACCAAAGGGATAAATGTATTTTGTTTTTGTTTTGTTTTTCCTGTTTGGGTTTTTTTTGTTTTGTTTTGTTTTGTTTGTTTTTGTTTTTTTTCCTGAGTTTGTGTAGAAACCGTGTGGTACACTGGTAATCTTGTCAGGGTACAAACTTGGTCTGACTTTGTTATTTGGTTTATTTGTGAACCATGTACTTGCTCTTCCTCCCAGAAACATAGCTTGTAGGCAAGGTTAATCCAGTGTTGGCGATCCATGTCCTAGCACAGCATCTGTAAGTTCATATGCAATCGTTCCTTCCAAGGATGGATTTATCACTGTTGATATATTTTATTGTCTTATAGGCATAATGGGCATAAATATGTTGCTTTTAAAATTAAATGAAATGAGAATATTACAGTTATGTACATTTTTGCTTGAAGTGAGTGATTTTCAGACTTTTTGTATTTGGTGGGCTATCCATCTTGTAATGGTGGGAGTAAACGTTTCCATTTAGATAATAGGGCAAATATTGGCTGAATTCAGCTTATCTTTTGGAGGGTGGGCAAACCAGTGGGTAGAAGATTATTTAGTTGTATTACAGCAACCTGACTCTTCCTCCCCCACCTCCCCTTGGAAATCTTCAAGTAGTAACCTGTAGGTAATGGGAAGTCTGGGGTTATATTTAGTATCAATAGTAAATCAGTAGTCACACTGATTTACAGAAAATTCATAATGAGGGGAATTACATTTTAGCTAAGTGATTATATTTCTAGAAATTATTACAAATCATCACATTCCTCATGGTCATTTAGTTATTAGATAATCATTGAGTGGCCAACCACACTTGACACAGTCTCCCAGCATCCAAGATTGGAGATTCCTGGTCTGTGTAGAGTATATGGGTTTGCACGCAATCTATTTAGTGGTGTGATTGCTTCAGCTTAATTTGTCCAGTAAAACCACAAGTACTTAATATTAAAGTGCCAGTGGTTTGGTTGTTTTTGTTCCTTATGTTGGGCATTGCGCCGGGAAATATCTGAATACTGGAGCTACAGAGTTAACTCTAAAAGTACTTTTATTGGTTTCTAGAAACTGGAAGAAGAGAAAGGCAAAAAGGAGAAAGAAAGACAGGAAATTGAGAAAGAACGGAGAGAAAGAGAGAGGGAGCGTGAAAGGGAACGAGAAAGGCGAGAACGGGAACGAGAAAGGGAAAGAGAACGTGAACGAGAAAAAGAGAAGGAACGGGAGCGGGAACGAGAACGAGATAGGGATCGTGACCGGACAAAAGAGAGAGACCGGGACCGGGACCGTGAGAGAGATCGAGACCGCGATCGGGAAAGGAGCTCGGATCGGAACAAGGATCGGAGTCGATCAAGGTAAGGCTTGGTGGAAGTTACTGTTCACTGATGCTTTAGTAGAACTGCGGGTGGTCAGTCTCTACACTGTATTTGTGAGGAGAGGACTTCCTCAGCCCAGTCGAGCAATAGTTTTCAACTTCAGGGTTAATTTCTAGCTGAAGCTAGTTTATACACAGACCCAGAACACAGCCACTGTCACCCAGTGTTCTGGGCAGACATGAGTCCCTCTTTTCTCCCTGGGTTGTTGGGCATCTTTTCTGTTTATCATTTCATTGCGGTCCTGCATTCTGGGAGATCATCACTAGCACCCCTGCTTTTAGCCGGTTGTCTTTCCTTGGTCCTGTAGCCCCTATGGCCACGACTCACCTAGCTTTCAGTTTAGGACTCCTTGTAATTTTATGTTGCTTTTAAGTTTTTTTCTTTCTTATATTGACTTTGTTTGATGAATCACCTCAAATTCCTCATGAAGGAGTAAAGCAAAAATGAACAAAGGAAGAGAGTGGGGAAAGAAGAAAAGCTCACCTTTTTCTCCCAGGCTGGTTTTCAGATAATGCATTTCCGTGTTGCAAATTTTCACCTGATTGTAGCTGAAAGGAGGTCCACTTTTAGGCAGTCCCATCAGTTGCTGGAACTAGAAATCCAGTGTCCTTAATCTTTAGTGGGCATTAAAATCCTTCCCTTCCTTCCTCTTCTGAAATAGCTATTGCCCTCTTGAGTAACCATTTTCATGAATTTGACATATATACAATCAGTGTATGCATACTTTTAACTATGGATGTGAATCCATAAACACTGTATTGTGTTTAATTATATCCATGGCATCATACTACATATATTCTGCAGTTTGGTTTTACCACTCTCAAATATTTGAAAACTTTTCGTTGCCAGTAGTATAGGTCTAATTTATCCATGCAACATGCCAAAATGCTCTTTTCTCCACACCTTTGCCAACACCTTTATTCCTTGATCACTAGTGAAGAAGGCTGTCTTTTAACATGTTTGTCAGCCCTTTGTATTTCTTGTGTCCATGTGTGTTTGTTTTCTGAGATACCGATAAGCATTAACATTGAATTTAAAATGCAATTCAGAATTTGAGACTAGAGTTACATTGTGTCATCCTGATAAATATAGAGAAGTTTACAGTTCTGCAGAAATCAGGTACTAATTTCTGGCCTATGAGTTTCTGTATATTATTCTGCATATTATTTTGTAATATATGTTGCCCTCCTTTCCCTTGGTTTATAAAGGAAAACTGAAAGACTGACAGATTTTTAAAATCTTTTGTTTATATAGAGAAAAGAGCAGAGATCGTGAAAGGGAACGGGAGCGAGAAAGAGAAAGAGAGAGAGAACGGGAACGAGAAAGAGAACGAGAGCGAGAGAGAGAACGAGAAAGAGAACGGGAACGAGAGAGAGAGAAAGACAAGAAGCGTGACCGAGAAGAGGATGAAGAAGATGCTTATGAACGAAGAAAACTTGAAAGAAAACTCCGAGAGAAAGAAGCTGCTTACCAAGAGGTAAATTGAGGAAATGCTTTTATTCTTTATTATTATTTTTAAAGATTTTATTTCTTTGAGAGAGCAAGAGAGAGAGCAGAAGAGAGGGGAGAGTCGGAAGCAGAATTCCTGCTGAGTAGGGAGCCTGATGTGGGATTTGATCCTGGGACTCCAGGATCATCACCTGAGCTAGAGGCAGTCACCTAACCAACTGAACTATCCAGGCACCCCTATTTTTTTTTTTAAAGATTTTATTTATTTGAGAGAGCATGCAGCCGTATGCGTAGAGGGAGAGGGTGCAGCAGGTCCAGCAGGCTGCCGCTGGTCATGGAGCACAATACACAGGGCTCGATCTCACAACTCTGAGATCATGACCTGAGCCAAAACCAAGAGCTGTGCACTTAACTAAGCTGGGCAAGTGAGCCACCCAGATGCCCTAGGAAATGCTTTTATTAAAGCTTGCTACTCAGCTTAGTCAAAAATTTCAGAGCCCTTTGCATACATTTGTATTATTAAATTTGACAATTTCTTTTTTAGCGCCTTAAGAATTGGGAAATCAGAGAACGGAAGAAAACTCGGGAGTATGAGAAAGAGGCTGAAAGAGAAGAAGAAAGAAGAAGAGAAATGGTAATATTCTAGATTTTAAATCAGTGATTTTTTTTTAGATAACAGGTCAAATTCTTGACCATTAACTAGATTAGAGGTAACTGTCATTAAAATGTGTAAGTTCTCAAGACAATTTAATTTGTTGGCAGAGGGACAAAGGAAGGGGTAGAGAGAGAATCCCAAGCAGGCTCCACACCCAGTGAGGCTGCATCTCATGACCCTGAGATTGCCACTCGAGTTGAAATCAAGCGTCTGGACGCCTGGCTGGCTAAGCCACCCAGGCAACCCTACATAATTTAATTTTTATATATTTTAAGTAATCTTCAGACAATTCCAGTACACCAGAATCTTTTTTTATGCTTAATTTTCACATTTTTGCTGACTATAAACAAAATTATCTCTTGGCGTACCATTGAAGTAAGTCTGCCATAGAGTAATATATAAAATGAGAATTTGTAAAACGTTCTTTGGTTAAGAGTCTGTATGTAGCATTTTGAATTTGAAGAAGCATTAATAGATTCTGTTCTGTATTAGTGTGGCACATGGGGATGATGGGAATAGTGTCATGAGAAGACCTCTTTTGTTTTTCATGTTTTTATTTAAATCCACTTAACATACAGTGTAAAGAACTGTTTTCATAAATCACAGTTACTGTCTTCAGTATATAACGTTTATGAATTACAGTTTTTCCTTATGCTACCTGTTAACTACATTACGGTCATAAAAGTGAACCTTGTTTTCTGCGTTTACACTGTTTGATAAACTGTAATAGTGAAACCATTGGCACAGGTTGTTACTAAGAAGAATGACAGAAAGATTTTAGCATAGTGTTTGCTTGAGTAGTATGTTCCATGTGTTCTCTCTTTGCCAGAATTCCATGAAAGTTTCTTTATCTCCAGTTTGGAGGTTATTCTTCCTCAAACTTCACTGATGTTAGAAATCTTCTCATATAGCTTTTGAACTTAGGACGTAGAGGGAGTTTTTTAAGTAGCCAAAAGAGGGTGCATGCAGCAGCTGGATAGATAGTGTGGGTTTTCTGTATAGTAGATCTATAATGCCACAGAATTATTGACAGTAATTTCAGCTCCCCTGAATTGTAGCTCCCATTGTTGTCTCCTTCTTTTTAAAGATTTTATTCATTTATTTGAGAGAAAGTGAGAGGGGAGAGGTCAGTGGGAGAAGGAGACTCCCAGCTGAGCAGGGAGCCCGATGTGGGACTCAGTCCCAGGACTCCAGGATCCTGACCCGAGCTGAAGGCAGTCGCCCAACCAACTGAGCCACCCAGGTGCCCCCATTGTAGAATTTCTTTTTCATCCCTAGGTTAGAAAATAGGAAGAGAATAATATGAAAATGATTATTTGAAGAGTTGTTTGCCGTGAACAACATCGTGGGATAGATTTGAAGTGATTCTGCTTTTTACATGCAAATCTGAATTTTCCTATTATTTTGTGTTTGAGAGTTTTGAAAAAGTACATTACAAAAGCAGTTAAACTTGCTTATTTTATAAAAATACTCAAGTAACAGAAGTAAATGGTGTAAAAAGTAAAGGTTTCTACTCCTCAAGACTGGTAATTTATGTTTATATTTTAGTATGTATCTCATGGACTTTCCAGTGTTTTATTTAAATATTTGTAAGTTTTGTCATTCCTACTTAACAAATCTGCGCTCGTTCATTTGACACATTTTGAGTGTAAGTTATATCCTAGCCTTGGTGGTTGTGCTAGGTACTGGGTATACAGGAGTAACTGAATGCTTCTAACTTTGAAACAAGTGGATGGTATTGTCAGAGAGGTAGGTAGTTACTGTAGTGTATGAGTGTTTAAGATATGAAAAGGTGTGTTCACAGTATTTTGAGAGTGCAGAGGAAGCTCTGGGGATGGGAATTGGTGACGGAGAGATGTTAGATTTGGGGAGTCTCTACAGAGAGGTAATATTGAACTTTGCAATATATTAAAATCTTACTGTAGTCTAAATTTTTACTATATTCAGAAACTTATCTCCTTTGTATATAGGTATAATAGCTAGAATAGTTGGTAGAGTAGATAAGGATATAAGAGTATAAATAAATATTTTTATGTATTGCATATTTGTATGTAATTGTTAGCTATAAGTGGTATTAAATATAAGTTATTTGAAATTCCGAAAATAAGAGAGAGTCCTATACTTTCATGTTTTGTGTACCCAAAGTTAGATTGATGCATGATTGTGACTTGACTTTTCAGTCCTGCGTTTTGTAAAAACTTTTCTTTAGCATTATCTATCTACAAATGTAAAATATTTTTGTTGAGTTAATAAATTCAATAAAATAACTTTCAGTTTTGTTTCTTGGTATGCTCTGTTTTCATTACTGTACTTTGAAGATTATATCCAGAGAGGAAATACTATATGTGTTTATTTTTTTTTTCCCCCAGAGATAAGTTCTAAATCTGGCTTGTTTTATGAGTAAAAGATAAAATATCTCTAATGCTATTTAATATGCAATGCACATGAGAATTATAAAATTCAAGTAGTATGGATAAGAAACATCTATTTCCAAGAAGGAGAGGATAATCTATATGAATTTCATGTTAATTTTGCACACTTTGTCTTTTATTTCCTGAAAGGCAAAAGAAGCTAAAAGACTGAAAGAATTCTTAGAAGATTATGATGATGATAGAGATGATCCCAAATATTACAGGTAAAGAACCCTTGCTTCATGAGCTCATACTTTGAGTGTTTTACTAGGTGTATTTTCTCTACCAAAGGGTGCAAGTTTGGAGTAAGAAAGAAAATCTTAATATTCTACCTTGTAATTACCTCCATATTTGGTATGTTGTTTTGGGAGTGTGGGGGAGAACTGTTGGAAAGGGATCAACAATTCTATCTTTGGTGGGGTGGTGGTCCATATAATAATATTAAAACAAATTAATTTTTTTCATGTGTTTTATAAAGGTCCAATTTTTGTAGCAAGTTGTAACTAGTGTTAATAACTATTCAAGGTGGTCTAAAAATTTTTGCATTCAAGAATGTTGCAAAGCAAACCCATTGCCATCTCATCTTCTACCCTACTGATATATTATTGTAAAGTGAGAGTTGTAAAGCCTGCCTTCCCTCATGTCTTTGTTCCCATGGCATTTCTGAACTACTCTTATTCTAGCACCTTGGCAGTCTGGTAAAATTGTTGGCTCTGTTCTGCTTCCTCCATTCCAAACTATAATTTTTGGAAGGATATGGGCAATATTTTGATTTCTCTTTTTAACCTTATGTATCTGACATGAACCAGGGCATGTAGTGAAGGAATTTAGTATATAATTTTAATACACTGTACTCCCACATAATCAAAACATTGGAATTAGCCACTTCAAAAGCATACCAAGGCTTTGAGTTTGTAGAAAATGAAAAAGAAAAAAAATAAAATTACTGAATCATAAAATCAGTAGTAGTACATAATTTCAGCATTCTGAGATATACTGCTGGCTAGAGAGCAGCTCTGCTTTCTGTTGATTATATACTTCCTTCAAGGATTTTTTCCATAAGGGAAAGAATTGCTTTGAATTGAAGATAGAGAACTGCTCTTAGTGGTATTATTACTTCTTGTAGTAGTTTTTCACAACTTGACATCCAAGAAAACACAGTGTGTGTGTTGGGCTTTCCCTGTGGAATGAGAACTTTCTTTCATTAGAAAACGGTTTTCTCCTTGTGTTAGATACTTACAGAATGACTTGAGAATGAGGCATGGTGGTAAATGACAGGACCTTGCTTCCTTATTAAACATGTATGTGTAGAGAGCACACTGTCTTGGGTGTTCTCAGATACAGAACAGTAAGACATTTTTCATTCCCTCAATGTGCAGCTTTCAGTTTTGAAAGAAGGTACTTTTGGATATACTAGCTGTTGTAATAGTTGTCTGAGTATCAAGGCCTGTTATGATTTACTTTTTCAGAGGAAGCGCTCTTCAGAAAAGGTTGCGTGATAGGGAAAAGGAAATGGAAGCAGATGAACGGGATAGGAAGAGAGAGAAGGAAGAGCTAGAGGAAATCAGGCAGCGCCTTCTGGCTGAAGGGCATCCGGATCCAGATGCAGAGCTCCAGAGGGTGAGTTACCCCAAGTCCATAACAGTGTTCTCATAAGGGAAATGCAGTTTATGCTCCATGGATCTTGCTGTTTTGGGGGAGGATATTAGTAGTTTTTCTTTATTTTATTATACAGATCATCAGTGTTCTTTGATTTATAGCTTTAATTATTCTAAACATCCTTCTGTGTCTTATTCCTTTATTTCTGTGAAATACGACCTATGTTAAATGAATGTCATCTAATCAAACTTACCTGGAAACCTTCCTATAATGTGTTCTGACATTTCATGACTTTTGGGGCCTCCTTAAATTTTTTTATTTCCTAAATAAAGGTGTTTTCATTAGCAACATGCCATTTTAAAAAAGGAAAGGACTTTGGCATAGGACATAGCATACTCCATTCTTTTTTTAAGAGTATGTAAAAAAAAAAGTGTGTCATTTTAGAAAAGTTTTTAGTTCTTAATATATCGTGAATCTAATAATATTGTAAGTTCTTTATATCAACTTGACAAATAGGATATAACAGATTTTTTCAACAGAAGCCATGTTTTCTTAACATGCCCCTTTTATTTTTCAAAATGAAGTTGTGTTCTTTTTCCTTCTGATAAAGTACTTACATGAGTAAATAGAAGATTCAGACAATATGCAGCACAATAGTGAAGAAATTAAAAAGCATCTGTTTTCTTTCTTTCTTTCTTTCTTTTTTTTTTTTTTTAAGATTTTATTTATTTATTTGACAGAGAGAGAGAGATCACAAGTAGGCAGAGAGTCAGGCAGAGAGAGAGGGGGAAGCAGGCTCCCAGCTGAGCAGAGAGCCCAACACGGGGCTGGATCCCAGGACCCTGAGATCATGACCCGAGCTGAAGGCAGAGGCTTAACCCACTGAGCCACCCAGGTGCCCCTGTCTATGCTGTTCTAAAATAAAATTTCGGGGGGGCTCCGGGGTGGCTCAGTCAATCATCTGCCTTCAGCTGAGGCCATGATTACGGTGTTCTGGGATTGAGCCCTGCAGCGGCATGGGGAACCTGCTTCTCCCTTTCTCTCTGCCCTTACCCCCACTCATGCTCGCACTCCCTTTCTCCCTCTTTCTCTCTCAAATAAATACTATCTTTAAAGATAAATTGAAACTTTGGGATATAATTTCTTCAATAAAAATATAAAAACATACCTTTTCCTTTTAAATTAGCTACTATTATTATATATTTGCCTTTGTTATAGCTGAAGAGCTTAATGAATTTTATATGTAAATGTTAAAAGTATAAGAAAACATTTTGCAGAGTACCTGAGATACTCTATAGGCCTGCTCAGCTTTCTGATTATAGAAGCAAGCAGTATTTCATTATTCCTAATGAAAAATAAAGGTTTTATGAAAGATAATGGAAAACAGAAAGCTAGTTGAGTGGAGTATGGTTGTGGTTTGTTAGTCACATTATTTTTCTGTTTTAGATGGAACAAGAGGCTGAAAGGCGCAGACAGCCACAAATAAAGCAAGAACCTGAATCAGAGGAAGAAGAAGAAGAAAAGCAAGAAAAAGAAGAAAAACGAGAGGAACCCATGGAAGAGGAAGAAGAGCCAGAGCAAAAGCCCTGTCTCAAACCAACTCTGAGGCCCATCAGTTCTGCCCCATCCGTTTCCTCTGCCAGTGGCAATGCAACCCCCAACACTCCTGGGGATGAGTCTCCATGTGGTATTATTATTCCTCATGAAAATTCTCCAGATCAACAACAGCCTGAGGAACATAGGCCAAAAATAGGACTAAGTCTTAAACTGGGTACGTTAGCATTTTTCTGCCTTCTTTCCTTTATTTTAATCCCCTACATATACTTAAATTTTGCCTTAAGGAAAAAAATAAATATGTGCTGCTTGGTAGGTAGATAGAAAAATACTCAAAAATGCCTTTCTAGCTCATGATTGTTTTCATAGTTCTACTAGTGCTCCTATATCTGCAGCTGCCTCAAGTTCTGAGAAGAAGTGAAAAGTTAAATTTTCTAGCACTTGTGAGTAGTGAGTCATTTTTTACAGTTGGGATCTTTCTCTGAGATTTGTGGAAGTATATTATGCACTGTTCTTGAGGGATGGTGGGTTGTAAAAGGTAATTAACATTTGCAAATTAAGTCATCATGCTAATTTGGTATTTTTACTATAGGTGCTTCCAATAGTCCTGGTCAGCCTAATTCTGTGAAGAGAAAGAAACTCCCCGTAGATAGTGTCTTTAACAAATTTGAGGACGAAGACAGTGATGATGTACCCCGAAAAAGGAAACTGGTTCCCTTGGATTATGGTGAAGATGATAAAAATGCTGCCAAAGGCACCGTAAACACTGAAGAAAAGCGTAAACACATTAAGAGTCTCATTGAGAAAATTCCTACAGCCAAACCTGAGCTCTTCGCTTATCCCCTGGATTGGTCTATTGTGGATTCTGTGAGTAGCAAATTGTATTTCATCATTTTTATTGGAAGTGGTTTTGAACATAGCAGATAAAGTCAGCTGATTCTGTTAATGACAAGTAGAGATGCTAATGTGGCTGGCGTCTTGGCCTGCCAGGGAATTTAGGTAGATGATTGAGGAAATTCTTGATACTTTGAAGTACTTTGAAGTCTTCATCAGTTAGAAGCAAGTGATTGTATCTTGATACATACCTGTGTTAGTTCAACTCGTGAATGAGAACATGCTGTATTTTAGTTTTAAGAAAAATCATGAGGCTATAGACGTAGTAATATAATAAAAGTAGTAAATATAATAAAAATTCCTTAATTAAATAACCATGCATTACTTTGCAGATATTGATGGAACGACGGATTAGACCATGGATTAATAAGAAAATTATAGAATACATAGGTGAAGAAGAAGCTACATTAGTTGATTTTGTTTGTTCTAAGGTTAGTCTTTTTCTCCCTTCATTTCCAACATTGTTTTATATTTTTAAAATATTAGACACTTTCTAAAATAAAAAATCTTGCAAAGCCAAGTCTATGGTAGTTTACTCTCACTTTTTTAAGAGATTTCATGGCTACTTAACTCCTCCACTTTAAGACCCCTATGCCACATGCTTACATCTCAGAGGGCCAAGGAGGACAGATTTGTTCCCTGCTGCCAATTTTGCTCTCTCCCTGCCTCTGAGAATGCGTTGCCACCCCGTGTCTTACTGGTTAGAATGCTGCTGAAATACAGTTGAAGGGGTTTTTGTGGAGACAGCTGATAGCCTGTCCCATGAATTTGTCAGTCATCTATCCTTTGGAAGAGGAGCAGAATAGTTTGCTTCACAGCATAATAATAGTCATTTTTATTGATTAATTTGCTGTGGCCCAGGCTCTGTTCTTGAGAGGTACTGTGTTTAGCATTTTATAGAATCTTATGTCCTTTAAACCTCTCAACAACCATAGCAAGTGTAAGTTACTATTATTATCCCCATTTACATGTGTAGAAATTGAGGCCTAGGGGGAGGTTAGGTCTTGACCATAGTTATGTAATAAGTAAGAGCTAAGTCTGTGCTCTTAATCACTAAGGTATAACTCATCATTCCATTGTCTTCTGAAGGCAAAGTCTTATCTTTAATAAGACAGAATAGTAGAAGCACTGTATATCTGTAAAGGAATAACTGATTGCATTTTAAGGAAATGCTTATTTTTCCACCACTACTGCTCTTTTAATATTAGGAATGGCAAATTTGGTCTGCCCTTTCCACTTGTAATCATTGTAGCATTGAAATTTGTAACTCTCTATTTGAATTAGAGCACATAGTATAGTGATTAAGATCCCAGGTTGTCTAAACTTCCATTGAAGAGAGTAGGATTCTGAAGATTAAGAAATTTACAGAAAGTTTCTTCAGCCACAAGAAGTTCCCATATTAGTTTGAGGGTACATTAAACTTTCTTGGCTATATTGCTAATTTTTTACTTATTTTGGAAATGACAGTTACTTGTTTCTTTTAGGTTATGGCTCATAGTTCACCTCAGAGCATTTTAGATGACGTTGCCATGGTAAGTCAGAAATTTACTGTTACTAATATTCTAATATCTGTAAACAAACTAATCTGTATTTGGTTAATTTTTTACCTGTGTTGGTTCCAGAATCTTTCTTTTTAGAAGCCCCAATTAAGATATGAATCTGCATTAAAAGAGGTTAAAAGCACTCACATTAGGATGTCCTTAGACTGCATGAACACTCTCATTCTGCCTTTGATGTTTGTATGTATAAATACAAATCCTGGATCTATTCATACATTTAGAAAACATTAATTAAGTGCTTTCTGGGTTGAACAGTGCTCTAGAAGCATGAAAAGGCGGAACATCTGCTCTCAAAGAAGTAGCAGGGAGGCAGATATTCTAATACTGGTATTGTAATATACTTGCAGTCATGGGGATATGTAAAAAAATGTAGAGGGCAGAGGAGATGGAGTATCTGATGGTAGGGAGGGCAGTTAGGAAAAGCATCACAGGAATTACCATCTAAACTGAGACTTGAAGAGACTTGTGTAACTTTGTCACTTGGACAGGTATCCATTGAGTAAACATCAAATCCCCACTTGCATTTAATTTGATATTAGAGTTGTGTCAGTGGTTGCATTTATCTAATGTGATTTTGTGAGGAAAGGAAGAAGGAAGAGAACTGACTGTAGAGGTGAGAGTGGTTGAATGTACTGTGAGCTCTGAGTTAGGAAAAGAAGGCAGTAAGGTCGGAATAGCCAGCGGTTACGTGAATCGGGCTGGTTGTTCCAGTGACGCCGTGGGAGGTGTGTTGAAAAGAGTGGTTATAGTGAGAGAGTAGAACGTTTAAGAACAAGTGGTGGATTCGTCCCGATGATGGTGGGATGCATCTTTGGCCATGGGAGAAAGTTTCTGGGATAGAGCTGATGTCATTAAGACTATAATAAACTTTCTGCCTGGGTCGTGCACATAGAAATGGAAACTTCTGTGTGTTGGGACAGGGATTGAAGAGAAATACGGGAACCAACAGCCAAAGTGCTCATCTATTGTGGGTGAAAGACTAGGTATTTGCTAGAGAGCTGCTGTTGGAGTGGAAGGGGAGTGTCCTGAGATCTCTTGAATCTTAATGAAGATACGATTCACAAAGAGAAATAGGAAGGATCCAGCAGTTTCCCCTCTCCTGTGAGATTAAGATTTTGAAAGTATGGAACTTCCTGAGTAGGCTACAGTGTCTCAGGGTCTTTCAGGGACACAGCAAGTTTTCAGGTAAATAGATGAAAAAATGATTAAAGAAGTTGAGGGTGGTTAGTATAAAGAGTAATGGAGGGGGGCGCCTGGGTGGCTCAGCGGGTTAAAGCTTCTGCTTTCTGCTCAGGTCATGATCCCAGGGTGCTGGGATGGAGCCCCTCATCGGGCTCTCCGCTCAGCCTGCTTCCCCCGCCCCACCGCACCGGCCTCTCTCTGCCTGCCTCTCTACCTACTTGTGATCTCTGTCAGATAAATAAATAAAATCTTAAAAAAAAAAAAAAAAGAGTAATGGAGGGTTGAGTGGGAAGGCAGCAGAGGGCAGATGAGTCAGAAGAAACAGCAAGCATGACATAAGATGACAAGTGCCTGGGAGAGCTTGCATTCCCCACTGCAGAGTTGTCAGGGAGGGGCGTAGTGCAGGGGCCTAACCAGAGGGAGCTCCAAGGTCAAGCTGTCTTGTGTCCAGGCACTATATGATGTCTAAAGCCAGGTGACATTAGTTTTCTGCTGCTCAGCCGGGCTGATGCAGCTCTTTTTTTAGAATTTCTGATAATTTGTGAAAAGTTTGTTGACTTCTTCATACTGCTGAGCCTCAGATGAAAGGAGAAACATGAATAGGTCCTGGTCCTTGGGGGTAGAATTTGCACTTCCCTGGCCTTCTCATCTCTTTTTAGGAAAGTATCCCTGGGTCAAGAGAGTGTTTTATAGTTGGGCTTGAGTTAAGGAATTTAAAACAAAAAACAAACCCTCAGTGTTTTAGTATTTGGCTTTGGCTGAGTTGCAATTTCTGTCAGTGAAGATGTCATGTATTATTGTTAATCCATTTTGATCTGTGGAAATATTTTGATATTTGGAGTATAATTAGACTCTTTACTGGTTAATTACTTATATTCTTTTAATTTTCTGGCTCGTTGTTGATCAGAGTGGGAAGAAACCAGACATTTGGCTAGTTTTGTCAACCAGTTCTGACAAAAGCTCACCCTCTAGATATTTCTTTATTTGGATAAATTTAGCTCAAGTAGTACTTTGCTCTTGTTAAAAATCTGACTTTTTCTTTTAAAAAAAAAAATCTGATTTTTCAAACTGTACGTTTCCTCATTTTACATGAATTAACTGGTGGTTTTTTGTGCCTAGGTCTGTATTATTTCCAAGGTTGCAGCATAGTTCTCTCAAATTGCTGCTCAAGTCTGGCTCATAGAATTCTGAGTAAAAGTTCTGTAATTACTTGTCATTGTTTAGAAATATAGGGAAATTTCTCAAAAAAAAAAAAAAAAAAACAAAACCACCTCAGATTTCTGGCTTCTTTTAGGTACTTAGTGATCACTTAGGTACCAGACACTCTCCAAAACACTTTGTACCTATTAACTCTTAATTCCCACAGTAGAACAGTATCCTGTAGTTAATATTTCCTCCATTCTACAGGTGAGAGAACTGAGGTTCATTGTGGCTAAGTGACTCAGCCAAGGACACAAGTCTAATAAGAGGTAGAAGTGGCATTTGAACCCACGTGGTCTGCCTAAAGATCTGGTTTGCTTAACTTTTTTTTTTAAGATTTTATTCATTTGAGAGGGAGCACAAGTAGGGGGCTGCGGCAGAGGAAGAGGAAGAATCAGGCTCCCCCTGAACAGCAAGCCCGATGCAGAGCTCAATCCCAGGACCCTGGGATCATGACCTGAGCCCAAGGCAGATGCTTAACCAACTGATTGAGCCACCCAGGCGACCCCCCCCACATTTGCTTACCTGCTAACTTAATCTGCTGCTCCAGAGACCTGGCAACACTAGGCCACATTCCATCACAGCAGCGATACCCTGGAGCTCATTCGTAGCTGGCACCTGTAGAAAGAAACATGCTGTTCCATTTACCTCAGTGTAACCCTGGAATAGAGGCCCAAATCTGCGTGTCGTGTGAGGGCGGGAGTAGGGGACGATACAATTCCCCTACCTCATAAGTAGATAGGAAGATGATTTACCAATTTCCCAAGGGGAGAAGACCATTTATTTATTCAGTAGCCTTATGTCTTTTTTGGTGATGATAGTATTCACATACTGTTTTTACTGTATCCCAGAAGCAATGTTAAATGCTTTACATATATTCTCACTTATATATTAATTCAGTGTCATGTACGTAATAAGGACTTGATAAGTGTTACAACTTTAAGGCTGTTTTGGGGGTAGATAAGGTACTCTTAAATAATTATGCAGTTGTATAATTACTTCTGCCTAAATTAGTGTGTTTTTTTATAACATGTGCTTTCTTTAGGAAATAGTTTTTCAATATATGTATATATGTATTTGTAAAATTAAAAGTAAAAGAATGAAAGTTGTATAAAATACTTTGGTGTCAGTATTTAGTAAGCCATGGAATTTGGCTGAATGCATTCTCCCCCATCCCACAATCCTTTTTTGTAATTTTTATTTACTAAATAACATTTTTCACACTAGACCGATTTCTTTCAAGTCATTTTATTGAAAGTAAATGATTGTCAATGTATAAACCCTTTTAAAATACCAGTCACAAGATGTCTAGGTGGCGCAATGGGTTAAGCGTAACCTTTGGCTCAGGTCATGATCCTCCCGCATCAGTGCTTGTTCAGTGGGGATCCTGCTTCTCCCTCTGCCTGCCACTCCCCTTGCTTGGGTTTGGTCTCTGTCTCTGACAAATAAATAAAATCTTGAATAACGACAGAATGTGATAAAATACCAGTCACTATTGGGAGATGCTGATGGTTGCTTATCTTACATGTGTTATTGGTTTTTTTGAGTTTTTTCTTTTTCTTTTCTAGGTACTTGATGAAGAAGCAGAAGTTTTTATAGTCAAAATGTGGAGATTATTGATATATGAAACAGAAGCCAAGAAAATTGGTCTTGTGAAGTAAAACTCTTTTTACATTTAGAGTTCCGTTTCAGATTTCTTCTTCTTTCCCACCCTTCAGAGGACTTTGGCTTTTTCTTTGTCTTCAAAGACATTTGTGAGATCTGTAATTTTTTTTTTTTTTTTTAATGTAGAAAATGTGAATTTTTTTGTCCTCTAATTTGTTGATGCCCTGTGTACTCCCTTGGTTGTAAAGACATCTGAATCCTGCCTTGGTTTTCTTTATACTCACCAGGTACAAATTACTGGTATGTTTTATAAGCCGCAGCTACTGTACACAGCCTATCTGATATAATCTTGTTCTGCTGATTTATTTCTTGTAAATATTAAAATGACTCCCCAATTCTTTTGCAGAATTGCACTTAATGTTGAACTGTACTGTATAGGAACCTATATGAATAATTTTAATTGAAAGAATATCGATCATACCTATTACCCTTCCCATCCCTTGATCAAAAATGGCAAGCCCTCCTTGAAGGCATGGAATTTAAAATTAGAATGCTAAGATTAGCAGACAATCCATTCCCACTGTATCTCTGTATGAATGTGTTCGTGTGAATGTATGTATAAATGTCTTTTCCCTAGTTTTCTTTGGAGGGCTCCCTTAAACATTTCCTTATTGAAGAGTAGAATCGTAAAGGAAACGTGGTGTTGTGCCAACCCAAATGTCTGGGATAATTAGGTTATTAGTCTCCCAGAGCATGGTATTCTCTTGCAGCAAGCAATAGTGTGGTGAATGGAATGGGGCTTTCCTGTTGATAGCTGGCTGCTTCAGCTCTCTTTTTAAAGGGAATGTGAACTATAATGATTTTCCCCTTAATTTCATTGTTCAGAAATGAGGCAGATCCTTAGATTCTGGAGAGCCTTATTAGATGCATTTTTGCACTAATTGGTCCTTAGCTTTATTTTGGTGTACTCTTTTGTTTTAAAAACAAACAAAAAAACAAAAAAAGCCCACCCTAATCTGAAAAGCATAAATGAAAAAACTCATTTTTTAAAAACAAAAGGTAAAGTTAGGCAATACAGACCAGGAAAGTTTGAAAAAATACAATAGGAATTCAGAATGGCAATTTGTAAAAGTTTACATCTTATTTTTAAAGATAAAATAAATCATTTAAGGCAGTTACCACTAATTTTTTGTTTTTAAAGGGTTTATATCTCATGAGTGTAAGTGATGTAAATGCACGCACACAACCTTTTACCTCTGCTCATCAATGTTTAAAAATGTCTTAGAGACATACATGGGGCTTTCTTTATTGTAGAACAGGACTTCACCAGGGAGCAAAATTACCCGAAAATGTAACAGGTTTTAAGCAGTTCTTAACATAAATTAGGTGCAGTTATGCCCAGGTCTGAGTATTTATTTAAAAGAAAGACAAAATTGGGGCGGGCGGGGAGTGGAATTGTTAAAAAGCATAATAGAGCTTGAGTTACCAGATTTTTTTTTACATCTTTAAAAGGAATTTGAAACACTGTTCTTAACATTGGACCATGAGGTGGTTCCATTATGTAAATATTTCCAATATTAAAACTGTATATATTTGATCTTGGGGACCCATTCTTTCAGAGTCTTGTTAAATAAATGGCATCATGTTGTAATTGTGCAGTGCATACTAGAAACATAACTTGAAGATGTGGGCTTAATTTTTGATGGAGTTGATATTTATGAGTATTAGTAACGAAGGTGAAAATGGGCCATTTACCTTACTTCGGGTTAATCATACATTTGTGGAGAATACCCCTTTTTAGTATTCTATCATTTTTAAGTTCTGGTCTCGGGAAAATTTCAGAAAGTTCATGCTCCTTGCCATCTGTAAATTCATTTACTAGCCTTCTCACAAATTGACACCCCCTCCCCCCACCGAGCTTCGCAATTCAAGTTCAAGCAATTTATTACTCCTTTCATACTGTATTATTGCTTCTAAGGCATCATATTGGGTTTTTTGTTTCTGTTTTTGTTCTTTTAACGAACATTGGCATGAAGATTTATTCAGGTACTTGGTTTCATCTTCTCCAACTCTTTCCTTTATGTATCTTAAGGGACCCTTATCTGAAAGTCTTGAGGGCACATAACATACAGGGCATCACACCTCCAGTGAGATTTGTGTCTAGATCCCATACTCCTGCCTTAACATTTCTGCATCAGAACAGGAATTATCAGAGCCCTTGGGTTAAAGACCATTTATAATAGTTTCATATCTGCTCAAGACCGGTTTTGCTACCAAGCTTAAAGTTCTAAGTTTTTCAACTTTCTTGTTTTCAGATTTGCATATAATGAACTGGACATACATAAACTGGCATATTCTAACGTCTGGGAGAATACACATAAAAAATTTCCAATAAATGCCGTGAGCTTTCTGGGTTGTCTTTACCGTTTGCCCATAGATTAATTTCAGTTTGAAAATCTTAATCTATATTGCCCATTCCAGTTGTTAAAAAATTGTATGAAAGTCTTGAGAATCACTGCCTTTTTTTTTTTCCTCTAAGATTTTATTTATTTGAGAGAGCAGGAGCAGAGGGAGGGGTTGAAGGAGAGGGAGAAGCAGATACCCTGCTGAGCATGGGACTTGATCCCAGGACCCTGAGATCAGAACATGAGCCCAATTAACCGACTGAGCCAGTCAGGCAGCCCTTGAGAATCATTCTTTATCTGGCAGTTAGAAAATGAATACATTTTTTCCTCATTTGACCTTATAATTTTAAATATGTACATTTGTTGACAGGAGGAAGGATAAGTTGAAGTTCCTCTCAAACTTACATACACCTGAATCACCTGGGGATCTCCTTAAATGTAGACTGATGTGGGAGGGGTAAGGTGGGGCTGGACGTTTTGCATTACTCACCAGCTTCCAGGCAAAGCCAGTTGCTAGCTGATCCAAGCACTGACTACACTTAGGTTAGCAGTTGAACGTATGTACCCAGTACAGTTTCCTCTGCTATCCCAAAAATTGAGTGTCCCTGTGAAACGTTTTGAAAGCTGAAATGGCATAAAGCAAAGCAACAATAACCATTAATTTATATGGGAATTTTGTTTGAGTTCTCCCTCACCAAAAAATAATCTCTCCCAGATTTACCTGGTACCTTAGAATACATCTTGCTAACAGGTGCACGAAATAAATCGAGGTAAAGCACAGATTCTCACAGACCTAGTTCACAGCTGTGGTGGCTTGATGCTTAATGCAGTCCCCGGGAAGGGACTTGCTGGCACCCCTAGATGCATGCATGGGCTGTGTGCTGCTTTTATAAGGGCTTGCTGCAAGACAAGCCGTTTTCGCTATATTTTCTTCCTTTTCGTAAAAGTGAAATTCCTCTTCAGATTTTCTTTTGGTTAGCAAAACCAGGTGCTACTGTAGGTTTTTCATAAAAGTGAAGTAACTTGACTTCTGAAAAGCCAGGGGACCCCATATTAGTATTTTATCCTAACATACTACACAAATGTGGCTCAATTTTCTTTTTAAGTAGATTATAAAGAGAGCACTTTTTGAGACAAATAGATGCATAATATGTATGTTCATGAATATACGGCAGTCTTCCGAAAAAGGTGCCTAAGAACAACTCTTAATATCCTAGGCTTTATTCCCAGCCAGTACCAGAGGCATTTTCTCCTTAGAGAACTCTGTTTTTACTTATTCTGGATCTTACCATAGCACTTCTCTATGAGGTAGAGGCTAGTGACGATTTTGTGGAGTGCTGTTTCAGGTACTAATCAGGCACAAATGCTAGATACAGTGGACAAATGGAGAAGCTGCTTGAAAGTCAAATTGAACTAAGCACATTTTCTTATATATGAAGTAAAGAAGTGATAATAAGTAGTATGTATATGAGGCTTATTTACCCCTTTTCTGAGGAGCTCTATAAATGTTTCCGCTTTTAACCCAAAAAGCGCTGAAAGGTTTTATGTCAAAATGGTTACAGATATTTTCAGGTCATATTTCAGCCTTTTTTAACAGTCCAATATTGAGAAGTCCTATATTGCTCAGCAAAAGATGATGAAATTGATGTCTGAATGTCCCGAACATAAGGGTATGAGAAAGAATCCCAAATAGGCAAAGAAACACTTAGTCTGGGTGTCAGGAAGAAAACTGGGAAATTCATATATTTCAATCCCAGGAACTATTACTATAGCATTCATACTATAGACCAAAGTAAGCTTATAATTTTTTGATAAATGGTAGATTTTTTTGAACTGTGATTATGTTGAATTATTTTTTTTTTAGGTTTTATTTATTTGACACAGAGACAGCAAGAGAGGGAATGCAAGCAAGGGCAATGGGAGAGGAAGAAGTAGGCTTCCCGCTGAGCAGGGAGCCCAATACGGGGTTTAATCCCAGGACCCTGGGATCATGACCTGAGCTGAAGGCAGACACTTAACGACTGAGCTATACCCAGGCACCCCTGATTATGTTGAATTATTGAAATGATTTGTTTGCATGAGTGCTTACATTTTCATCTTTATTTGATAGGATCTTTGCCTTTGATTTTACCACTTGTCTTGTATGAAGGCCAAATTAGGAATAGCAATCTAAAATCCCCAGGAATAAAAAATAATTTCTATAAGCAAAAGTAAATAAAAGTTCTTTTCAAGCCATGTTGTTTTCATTAAATGACACTCCCAAGTATGCCTGTTGTGCCCCATCCCATAGTAGTTGGATTTATGATCTAGCTTCTCATGCCCAGAGTGGCAGCTGAATTGTTAACAGGTAGCCCCTCTGTTTTTTGTGTAACTTTTATTTAGCCATTGAAGCACTTAATATGGCATTCATGTTAAATGGTAGGTAGAGGGATAGACATAAGACAAGATTCCTCTAATAGCTCTGGTAGTCTAATAATGGTGGAGGAATAATAATGATAGGAATACTAATGGACATAAAGTACTCTACCAACTGTCAGACTTGATTGTGCTAATTTGATCGTCAAGCAGGAAGGGACAGTAGGAAGATTTTCAACAGAGGTAGTAATACCTAGAAGGGAACTTAGAGGTCACATTTATCTACCCAAGCAACACTACTGTAGTGTTCTTGACAGGTGGGTGTTTGGAGGCCTATATATATATTGGATTCTAATTCATGGTCTAGCTCTGTGCTCCTCAAGGTTTTAAGTTTGTTAAATAATTTTGAAATTCAGTTCTTCAAACACATGAGCATATTTCAAATGTTTAGATGTCATGTGACTAAGGGTTTTTTTTTATTGCAATAAAGTTTAAATAAAACTTAATAACATCTCTACAGCCAAATATAGCCAATGCCTAGCAATACTATATGGACATTGCACATTATAGAACATAATTGTGTTTTGGGCGCCTGGCTGGCACAGTTGGTAGAGCACGTGACTCTTCATCTACTTCAGGGTCGTAAGTTCAAATCCCACATTGGGTATAGAGATTACTTAAAAATCTTAAGAAAAAATTATTATGGTTTCAGAAAGCTGTTATTCGACAGGTCTGGTCTAGATGTTGATATCAACCCAAGGGGAGAGGAAGTGCTTATTTATAAAATCTCATGGGAAGCACTTTTAGTAAATCTTCATTGAAGCAAAAAGTATTAGGTGTGAATTTAAAAATAGTGCTAAACAACTATTTTTCCTGTTTTTTTTAATAACAGAAAGAAAAACCAGTGAACACTTTACATTGTAGAATCCAAAAACTGAAGGTTCATTTCTTTACTGTCAATTAAATACTAGGAAGTATACTGTACCAAATAGATTGGATTGTTAGTGTAGCGATTGCATTATTACTAATTGTTACTATAGAAAGCTATAAAAGTTTCATTTTCAAGTATTTTATTGAGGCACATTTTTTTTAGAAAGGGGGGCCCAAGTTCTTGGTTAAGGAGGAAATTAGAATTTAATAAAATACTGACAAGCAGAACTGAAAGCTAAAAATACAAGATAACCCTTAAGTTCACGTCTAAGAGAATCCTTGCAAAGAATAAGAATGAAGTGAAAAACGATAAGATAGTGGCCAAGCACCAAGCTCTGATGACAGTATTTATTGTCATAGTTCAATTCTTTATTCCTGTAAGAAACAGGGCAGTGACATCATGTATAAATAAGGGCAGGGGCATCGGCTGATAGAGCCTGTGACTCTTGGTCTCAGGGTCGTGAGTTCAAGCCCGAAGGTAGGCAGGGTTTAAAAGAAGGTAGACTGCTTTTACGTGTGGGAAGTGTTGAGTTGCACTGATTTGGAATCAAGTGTAAATAACTGGCCTTGGTTCTCTGATTGACCAGGTCTCAACTTCACATACTAGTGACTAGTGGCTGAGCTATCCTTAGTCTCTGACAGCCTCTCTCCCCCGCAACTGGTTCTGACAGGTCTAGCACTCTGGATTTCCCATCTGCATCATCTATCACCACTTAGTGTTGGCTTCTGCCACCATTTATTTTGTTTTGTTTCTCCATTCCTGCTCCCAAGTTCCAAACACTTTTGGGAAGATAAAAATGCACCACTACACATATTTTGGACCTTGAGTGTTATATTTCTTGAGTGGTGTACTTCGCATTCTTTTACTGAACTCCAGCTCCTTTCCACACATTCTAGCTTTTATTTTTGAACCTCCAGAGCTATATAGTGGTTGTAGAAAAAATATTCACTGAATGAGTAAAAGTCCTTTGATTCTCCCTACCCCCCAGCAAGTAAGTCTCAAAGTCTTAACTTTAAAAATGTCATTAGGTGGAATGCCTGGGTGGCTCAGTAGGTGGGTGTCTGGCTTCCACTTGGGTCCTGGAATTGGGTCCCACATCAGGCTCCTTGCTTGTTGGGGGGCCTGCTTTTTCCCTCTGCTCCTCCCCCTATTTGTGCTTTCTTTCTGACAAATGGATAAATAAAGTCTTTTTAAAAAGAAAAAAAAATGTCATTAGGCATATTCTCCAGTTCTAGCTTTCCACTTTATGGTGACATGCATCTTAAAACTTTGCTTTCTATAGTTAATGATGGATAACTCCATCCATCCTATCCAGAAGACTTCCCCGTTCCACTGGCTCTGGTTTCTAACTTTCAGTTTCTTGATCCTTGCTCAAGTATTTTCTTATCTTCATTCTTCAGTGGGGACTAAAGAACACAAAAACTTAGCCTTGGATCCTGTCTGCTTTCCACTACTTTATTGAGATTCCACAAAGAATAGCTTATAGTTACATGTGCCTTCCAAATGCCTCTGGTCTCAAATGTTTGTATCACCATTCCACTGATGACTGGTGAGGGCCTAAAGAAGATGCTGTGACCTTGTGAGAGGCTCAACCCTAGCTCATGGACATTTGCTGTTTGGTGTCTAGGATATTACTTTTGCCCTGGTCTTAACTCTGTGTCTTTCCCAGTGTCTTTGCTGGCTCTTCCTCAGCAAATCCTGGGTATTTGTATTTATTTTAATTAGAAAATTTTTAATTTTTTTCTTTTAAGATTTATTTATGGGGTGCCTGGGTGGCTCAGTTGGTTACGTAACTGACTAATGATTTTGTCTCAGGTCATGATCTCAGGGTCCTGAGATCAGTCCTGCTCTGGAGTCCAGATTCCAATTTCTGCTTGAGATTTTGCTTTGAGACTCCCTCTGCTCCTCCCCACCCTTTCTAGAATAAATAAATAAAATCTTCAAAAAAAAAAATTATTCAAGTAATCTCTACACCCAATATGGGGCTCAAACTCATGACCTGGAAATCAAGAGAGTCACCTGCTCCACAGATGCCCCAAAGGTGTTTGAATTTCTAAGAAGAGAGACATAGCAAAAACTGGTGGAAAAGTTATCTGTAGTGCAGTGACTTAAAGTCCCTGGTTGCTTTTTTATCACCTTTTGTTTACTTTTTGCAGGAATGTGTTTTGACATGGTTGTATTTATACATATACATACATCTTGTGTCTTTTTAACTTAACAGAGTAAGAATGTTACAACCTTCATAATTTTAATAACATTCTGTGAAGTGGATGAATAATAATTTATTGTAGGATGTTTAGCTTTCCAATTTTTGTTATAGTTTATGAACATCTTTGCACAAATATTTTGTATTGAGATTGTATCTAAAAATAGTTGACCAGCATTTTTAAGACTTTGCTCCTGTTACCAGGTTGTATTCAAAGAGATTGAGCCAGTTCACAAATAGATGGGATTTAGCTATGCATGTTTGACAAATTTATTTAACTGTTTCATGTGCTAGACACTTTGCAGCACTTGTAACATAGAAGTGAACAAATAGGAAAAAAAAAAATCTTACCCTTGTGAAATTTAAGGAGGGAAGGGGAAATGAGCACTTTAAAAAATATCTTCGCAGTGGGCTGTCAACATTTCTATTCCCCCAACTTATCTTTTCCCTGTTAATGGAAAAAACTACTGACGTTCTTAAATATGAACATGTAAAACCTGTGTAAATCTGTTCATGTATTGGGTTGGGAGAGGAGGGAAGGACTGGGGACTGGTGCTGCAGGAATAGGAGAGGCTGGCTATCTTGGGGGAGGGATTTAAAAGAAAACGGTATCATTTGGCCAGATGCCGTCGATCATTGATTTCATTGCCAGTTTTCTGTTACCTGTGAATTTGAACATTTCTCCATTCTTCAACTTTGGTTTTACATGATTGTATTCATTGTTTACTTTTAGCTTTCTGATGAGTGTGCTATCTTAAGTTAGTTACTGGTACTGTCTTTACCGCAATTTGGACGGAAAGCTGGCAGGTGCGGAAATTAAGTGATCGTTCAGTGTAATTCACTGTGTACCAGTTACTCCGGTTTGGGGATTTCAAAAATAAGACACACATTATGCTCTCTCGAAGCCTATCATCTAAGATCTTAAACCTGGAGCCTAAGAATCCTGGGCTATGCTTGTTTAAAATGCAGTTTCTCAGGTTCCTGCCCACCCCCACCATAAGTTTTGATTCATTGGGTAGGATGTGAAGAGCACAGGTATTTATAATTTTAATTAGTCCTCACGACTGTCGTGCAGCTGATTTGCAGTGATAAACATTACAAATAGGTAGTAATAGATAAATGTTAGATTTAAGATGTCATCACTTGTAGGCCGGAAGAAGCAACGCGGGGCCTAGGTGACGTAGAAACTGGTCCTCAGCTCGTGAGCAGTCTCGAATCCCAGGCGATTTCAAACTCACACTAGCGCTCTGGGCAAGTTCGTCTAGGTCCCGGGGCCGCTCCAGCGCAGCGTTTGCCCCTCAATCTGCGCGGGCCACCGGAAGCTCCACCCTCTTTACCGAGGTCCCGCCCCCTACGCCAGTGTGTCCCGCCCCTCCCCCGGCCGACCGCCAACGACGCCAGAGCCGGAAATGACGACATCAGCGAAGCTTTTTGGGCGGGGCCTGGGCCGGGCAGCTTTAGAGGCCGCGATTTCACATCGGAAACAAAACAGCGGCTGCTCGGGAAGGAGCTTTCCTTGCGAGCGGCGGGTGGCGGCGGCAAGGGAAGAGTAGGTGCGTAATGGGGAGTTCGGGGAGAGGGGAAGGCGCCCCTCACTCGGTGTGTACACGGGCGGTCGCGGGTACGGCCCGGCCCTTTGTCGCCGCCCGGGCCGCGCAGCTGGTGTCCTCGAGGATGAGGAGCGGGGCGCGGCCGGGCGGACACGGAGGAACCCCGTGTGGGGAACGAGCAGGGGCGGCCCGTTTCTCCGGCTCCGGGCGCCGCGCGCGATCAGGTTAAAGAGCGATTCCTCTCCGGAGGCTGGGTCCGGAAGTGCTGGTTTCCCGAAGACGTTTCAGGACGCAGGTGCCGGGGGCCGGGACTGACTGTCTTGACTGGAGTGGAGCAGGAGAAAGAGGAAGCGCCTTGCCCTGGGTCTGGTTGAGCAACTGGTGAAACTCCGCGCCACATGCCCTGAGTGTGTCCTTGTCCGAGGAAGTGAGTGGCGCTCAGGGCTAAGTCCCTTATGTCTTATGTTCGAGGCGGAGAACAGGGTCTGATGCTTTTGCCTTGGTTGGGACTGTCGCGAGGCATGCTGTTCAGTGCTTTGCATGTGTCTTAGATATTTGCGTTTTCTTCCCGCTCAGGTTCTTTCCAAATAAATAATCTTCTATTGTAGGAGACTAATTTAATAATTTTAAAAGCATTTGCTGTCTGCTTTGGACAAGCTGGATATAGTATTCGGGGTTTACTCTGGGAGGTAAGAATAGGGTGCAAAAAACTGGTATGTATAATGACAATATGACAGAGCACACTGTAAAGCTCGCAACATTTTCTGACGTTTGAGGCAGGTAGAGATCACACCTGGTCAGGGAATCTTACTGGAATTATCTTTTACAGTGGAAAGGTTTTCACCTCTGGCGTGGAAGTGGATAGGGCATCATAATTAGAGGATGTATTACAAACAGGGACCCTCTGAATCACAAGCGTCCAGTGACCCACTCTGAACATTAACTGTTATGAAGGAAAATAAAACAGGAAAGTAGATTGGAGCTAGTTGCATTTGACTAATTTCAGTCACCTGCAAAAGCCTATTTTACTTCTTAATTCATTTGCAGAGTTCAGCCAGCTTAAGGTTCCTCCCACCGCCATCTAATAAACGCTTAAGTACAAGAAAAGGATCGTACTTACTGAGTGTATGGATTCCTTCCCGCCCCATCTCCCCTCCTCCCAGTAGGTAACAGAAGTGGCATCTATCCTCTGGTTTTCCATTCTGTTCCTGGTCCTTGGGTAGACAGTTCCCACAGTTCTGGGTATACTTTCTACTGAATGGATGTGATTTATTGCTGAATTTTAAGTTAATGGCTGCAACTAGTCCTAGACTGCTGCATGAGTTTCCATTTCGGGGGAACCGGAGGAGTGAAGTTGATCTCTGAAAACCACCCTAGCAGGAAAATACAGCATTTTTCTGTTGCCATAGCATATGTGGTCCTCTTCTCTCAG
Organism: Enhydra lutris kenyoni; assembly: GCF_002288905.1. Taxonomy (NCBI): domain Eukaryota; kingdom Metazoa; phylum Chordata; class Mammalia; order Carnivora; family Mustelidae; genus Enhydra; species Enhydra lutris. Next base: position 20,654,371 of record NW_019154104.1, on the reverse strand, counting down.
ATGCAGGCTCTCTCTGCTCCTGCTTTCCCACTAATACTGCATATCATGGGGGAGCCTTTTTACAACATATTCTGAAAAACCTTTCAAAAAACTCTAATCCTACTTCTCCTTCATGTGATGGATGTTAGGCAGATATGGAAGGTGTGTTAAGAGTGGGGCTGTTGTGGTCAGAACTTTAGGCACATTAATCTGATAGTGGGGGCTAGAATGGATGAGAGAATTGAGGTGACTTTTACATAATTCAGGTGAAATAAGATGAGAGTTTGATCTTTGGTGATGACAGAGGCTTAGGAGAAAAAAACGAGGTACCTGGGTGGCTCAGTTGGTTAAGCGTCTGCCTTCGGCTCAGGTCATGATCCCGGGTCCTGGGATTGAGCCCTGTAGCAGGCTCCCTGCTTAGTGGGGAGTCTGCTTTTCCCTCTTCCTAAGCTTCCCCACCCCTGCTCATGCTCTCTGCCCGCCCCCCCATAAATAAATAAATAAATAAATACATAAATAAAATCTTAATAAAAACAGGAAAACCATGAACAGGACATGGCAGCTAATTGAAAAGCAAGGGCTAAACTGTAGAGTTGGCTAGAAGGCTTTAAGTTTGAGGAATGGTAGAGATGATTGTAGAAATAAGGAAGTTAGAAGCAAAGAACTAGTCTAGAGAGGAAGATGAGGAAGTGGTTTGGAAGTATCACTTTTGAATTGCCAGCATGTGAAGCTGTCTCAAGGACAGGCCTGGAACTGTAAATAAGTAATTTAAATAGACTTACTAGTTGATGTTGGAGAAGGGGAGGAGATGCCTACTGAAAGGAAGGAAATAAAGAGGCCCAGGCAGACCATTTACAGTGAAGGAGTGGGAGAAGGGTGAGAGGGACTCGATAAGGAGAATTAGTGATGGGAAGAAAACCTCCAAAGTGCAGTGTCAAAGGCTCAGGAAGGAAGGGAAGCTTTGGGAAGGAAAAGACTGTCAGGGATTTTGAGTATCTGGGCGGGTATAGCTGAGAGAGTTGAAGATTTAGAGCAGCACTGTCTGGTAGAAACTGTATGAGTGGGTCACCTGGATGGGCCCAGGTCATGATCTCAGGGTCCTGGGATCAAGCTCTGCATTAGGCTCCCCCTGCTCAGCGAGGAGTCTGCTTCTCCATCTATTCCCCCCTCCCTCGGTTCATGCTTGCTTTCTCTCTCTCAAAAATAAATAAAGTCTTAAAAAAACAAAACAAGGGCGCCTGGGTGGCTCAGTGGGTTAAGCCTCTGCCTTCCGCTCGGGTCATGATCTCAGGGTCCTGGGATCGAGTCCCGCGTCGGGCTCTCTGCTCAGCAGGGAGCCTGCTTCTCCCTCTCTCTCTCTCTGCCTGCCTCTCTGCCTACTTGTGATCTCTCTCTGTCAAATAAATAAATAAATAAAATCTTTAAAAAAAAACAAAACTGTGTGAGCTACAAATGTTAATTTGAAACTTTTTAATAAACAAGTTTTATAAAGGTAGGAAATAGATAAAATTAATTTGAATAATATAATTTATGTAACCCAGTACATTTAAAATATTTTTAAATTTATTTATTTTGAGAGAGCAAGAGTGAAAGCTCACGGGCAAGGGGAGGAGCAGAGGGAGAAAGATATGCAGACTACTCGCTAAGTGGGGAGCCCAGCTGTGGGGCACGATCTCACAATCCTGAGATCATGACAGCTGAAATCAGGAGTTCAGGGCTCGATTGACTGAGCCACCCAGGCACCCTACATCTAAAATATTTCTTTTACTTTTTTTTTTTTTTTAAGATTTTATTTATTTGAGAGAGAAAGAGCACAGAGAGAGAGTGAGATAGAGAAGCAGACTTTCTGCTGAGCAAGGAGCCCAATGTGGGATTCTATCCCAGGACCCTGGGATCATGACCTGAGCCAAAGCTAGGTACTTAACTGACTGAGCCACCCAGGCACTCCCATCTAAAATATTTTTATTTCAACATGTAATTAATATAAATATATACTTGTCTGACTCCTCCTCTAGATAGTAAGCTTCTTAAGTAAACAAAAGTATTACCTGCTAGTAGCATCCCCAGCACCTATCACAATGTCTGGTTTTGTAGAAAAAACCCAGTAAGTGTTGGTTGATTAAAGGGTATTAATATTTGTTTTTTATAGTGCCTTGTACAGTTCCTTAAACTGATCTAAAGCACACAAATGCAAGCATTGCTGAGTATAACCAATGATTTATAAATTAATTAGGTGTGAGTAGTCATGTTTCCTTTAAAGATTAGTTGTATTGGATCTATTTCCACAGCGAATTTGAGACAAACGGGGAGTGGTCATACCTTTCATGTAGGCTTTTTGAAAGTAAAGGTTTCTTGGGGCGCTTGGGTGGCTCAGTGGGTTAAAGCCTCTGCCTTTGGCTTGGGTCATGATCCCAGGGTCCTGGGATGGAGCCCCACATGGGGCTCTCTGCTCAGCGGGGAGCCTGCTTCCTCCTCTCTCTCTGCCTGCCTCTCTGCCTACTTGTGATCTCTGTCTGCCAAATAAATAAATAAAATCTTAAAAAAAAAAAAAAAGTAAGTAAAGGTTTCTTGGGGAAAGATTCTTTATAATTACTACAAATATTGATAGTACAGGACCATAGTCTCATATTTATAATTATGAAGTCCAAAAGCAGCTGAAAAAACTGAAAGGCTCTTTGTAATTCATTTGACAGAAAACTCTAACCTGAACCTATTATTGCAATTTAAGATTATTTATATGTTTCACTGCATACTTATTAATGTGTTTGATTTTGTGGTTCTATCTATGACCTTGAGAGGGCATTTTAAAACATAGTATTTATACCTTTATAAAATCTGAGAAAAATAGGAATTCTAAAAACACTTAGTCCTGAGGATTTCAGATAAAGAATTCTGGATTTGTACGTCTTTCTTCATTTTCATTGCATCTTCTGAGCTCATGTAACCATTATTATTTTAAAACAGTTACAGTAATTCCATGTAGCAGACCTCCCCCAAACCCAGTGCCTTAAAGAGTGTTTGTTCTGACTCGGGGCTTTGCTTCAAGGTATAGGACTATGGATCAGCTAGGGCAGTTCTGTTTTGCATCTTTTATTCTGGGGCCCAGGCTGAAGGGGCAGTGACTACCCATGGTAAGTTCTTCTCAAGGCGACAGCTGAACTAAAAGAAGTCAAGTCCAACTGTAGAAGCGCAGTTCAGAGGGCACCTGGGTGGCTCAGTGGGTTGAGGCCTCTGTCTTTGGCTCAGGTCATGATCCCAGGGTCTTGGGATCCAACCTCGCATCGGGCTCTCTGCTCAGCAGGGAGCCTGCTTCTCTTCCTCTCTCTCTGCCTGCCTCTCTGCCTACTTGTGATCTCTGTCTGTCAAATAAATAATTAAAATCTTCAAAAAAAAAAAAAAAAGTTTTAAGAAGCACAGTTCAGGTGTCTGGGTGTGCTACATCTGCTAAGATCCCTTGGACCAAAGCAAGTCAGGTGATTGTGCCGAAAGGCATGGGGTGGCTAGCAGACTGCACCCACCTTGAAGCCAAAGCAAGTCTCAGAGCCAAGCCCAACATCACTGGAGTGGAGAAATATATTCCCCCCTCAGGGATGCCTGGGGAGGGAGTGAATATTTGCTGAATAATAATCTAATCTACCACAGATGGCTCACAGAAGTAGAGTGGGATGGAAGAAAGAAAAAAATCACCAAATAGATGGATCACTAGCCTTGCTCTTTTTAGAGTCTACCACCTTCACGGAGCCTCTTGTAGGACTGGGGAACTTATTTGCTCCCCAGTCTCTTGAAATTCAGACTCTTTCCAGCATGTATTCCGGAAATTGTAAGTTAGTTTCAAATTATTTTTATTTAACTAACTATGAATGCAGTTTGGGGATTGGTTACATTTATTATTGGATGTGAGCTTTTGAAAACTCAAATAGAGGCTCTCCCAGCCCATTCGTGTAGTCAGAACTTAGGCTGTCTGTGCAGGAAGAAGCTGTCAGGGTGATAACACTAAGGCTGATTAAGTCAACTTTCATGGAAAAAGAATAAGTCACAAGTTCATTTGAAACCTAAAAACCTCTTAGCATCACAATACAAAGATACTTAAACATACTTTTCATGGTTTTCTTGTTTTCTTTTTAATTTTTATCTATTTGTCAGAGAGAGAGTAGGCATGCTTGAGCACAAGCAGTGGGGAGTGGCAGGCAGAGGGAGAGCTTTGCTCCTTTGATACTTTTTGAAGTGCGGATGGATAGGTTTTTTGGAGATTAAGACTTAAATTCAGCACATCGAAGCCTTGAGATTATTCATATTCTCCTGGGTGTGTGTTTGTTTGTTTGTTTGTTTTTAGTTTCTTTGTGTATAATAGAAATTGTAGTTGCCCATCGGAAAAAGATTTCTTTTTCCTTTTATCTGATTTTGTGTCTTGACAAAAAGGAAATGGATGGCCGTGAATTCAAGTGTTATGCTCTGTCAGTCTCAGAAAATCTTTAGCAGGTGGCCAGAGAGAGAAAACAGCCAACTCTGGTTCTGTCCCTCCTCCCTTTGCAGTCCAGGTCACAAGATCCTCACTTCCCAGCAGCTATCTTTTTTTTTGTTTTCAGGGCAAGAATGCTAAGAATGTTATAAAATCGCCGAGTGTCTTTTGCCGCGCTGCCTGGACAGACAGGCTTCTGGCCTCCTTCATGCAGTCATCAATTGTGTTCAGCTGTTACTGGACCAGAATCAAATCGGGCTTTGCCTGTGCCTTTCTTTGTACCAACAATGTTTGTTTGTTCCAGGCCTGACTGAAGACCTAGCCCCTGTTACTTGCCTCTGCTTCCTACTAAGCTCCATGTAAAGAGCCGCTCTTCCCTCCCTGGAGGGGAAGGAAAGGATCACCCTGTAGTGTTATGATCTTCAAAGCATTAGTGGAAGCATGAGCTTTCCCTAATTGAACTGGAAAAGATGTGGGCTGGGCATCAGAACACCTGGGTTCTGGAACTGATGTTATTTGCCTCATAATCAAGCACTGCCAAATTCGTTCACCTTTCCTGACCCGTAGTTTTCACATGTAAATACAGATGTGCCTTTGAAAATGCAATCAGGATATGCTAAAGTAACCACGGTATTATTGATTTCTTCCAAAATTTGTCTGAGAAAACTTCAGTATGATAACCAGTTTGTGTGGTTTCTTGTGATAGCTGAACAGATCCTGTAAACATAAGGCCTAATAATGGAAACCAAATTAAAAAGACCAGATTCTCGTTACAACCTATTTTTTTAAATAAATACTAGTCAGGGAGCCTTGTGAGCTCAGTGGCTGAGCCGGTGGCTCAGTCGGTTAAGCATCTGCCCTCAACTCAGGTCAGGATTCCAGGGTCCTGGGATCGAGCCCTGTTCAGCGGGGAGCCTGCTTTTCCCTCTGCCTCTGCCTGCTGCTCCCCCTACTTGTGCTCTCTCTTTCCGTCAAATAGATAAATAAAATCCTATAAATAAATAAATACCAGGACTATATATTGGGAATGCTTTTGACACTTCAGTTTTTAATTTATAGTTAGATCAGTCATTGAAGTTTAAGATCTCATTTACTACTTTTTCAAAGATGTTTACTTCTAAGCAGCAATTTTAGTAGTAATAAAAATCTCCTCGCGCTCTGTCTGTATGTATTTTTTTTCCCCTCCCAGCTCAATATAACTTGATGATCATTGTAAACTCCTAAAGAGCAGGGATGGTTTTACACAGAGGCAACATAGCATACTATGTGAGCCTTTACTTCGCTCCTTTGCTCACTGGATGTGACCTTGGGCAAGGGAGTAGCTTCTGTGTGCCACATTGTTTTCATATGTAAAGTGGGTGAAGTGAATATAATTAGGTAAATCCTCTCAGTGTCTGTCTCTGAGTTTTGATATAAATAGACATCCAGTAAACTCCTCCTTAGTCAATGGACAGTCACTTTTCTTCTATTTTATCTGTAAATGTAATATACTGTATTTACTTTTTTTTTCTTTATTTACTTTTTATTTTTGCTTGCATGGCCCTTTCTTGCTTCCTTTGCTTGTTTCATTTGGCTAACACTATCTTATTTGTTATTTTGTTTCTAAGGGATCAAATGCAAATATTAATGACAGATTTCTAAGGGTTTTTCTGTAATAGAGGTGTGCTTCAAATGATACGGTATAGTCTTCAGGGCAGCCAGAAGGAGGAACCAAGTGCAGCTTTTTCTGCTTGCCATCCTATGGCATTTCTGGGTTAGCTGCAGTAGTAGGTACTGTACTAAATATTTTTATGGTAAAGAAGGAATAATAATGTGCTCTGTTTGCTGGCCATTAATGCTACATCAATATCAAAACTTCAATTAGATAATCAACTTTTAAAAGTCTTAGAAGCATAAGGGCGCCTGGGTGGCTCGGTGGGTTGAAGCCTCTGCCTTCGGCTCAGGTCATGGTCCCGGGGTCCTGGGATCGAGCCCTACATCGAGCTCTCTGCTCAGCGGGGAGCCTGCTTCCTCTTGTCTCTCTACCTGCCTCTCTGCCTGTTTGTGATCTCTGTCTGTCAAATAAATAAATAAAATCTTAAAAAATTAAATTAAAAATCTTAGAAGCATAAATAAAATGTTTTTAAAGGGGGGGGGGCGCCTAGGTGGCTCAGTTGTTAAGCATCTGCCTTCCAGCCCCGCATCAGGCTCCCTGCTCTACAGGAAGCCTGCTTCTCCCTCCCACTCCCCCTGCTCTTGTTCCCTCACTTGCTGTGTCTCTCTCTGTCAAATAAAGAAATCTTTAAAAAAAAAAATTAGAAGCATAAGTCAGAACATTTACTCTCACTCAGTACTGTTGTACTTAGAAAATATATTTGTTCTATTGGCCTTCCACCTGTCTTTTGGGTAAGTTAATATACACGCTGCCAGGACTCAATCTTATTCATTTTAAAAGTTAGGACTAGGGAAGCCTGCGTGGTTCAGTTGGTTAAGTGTCTGCCTTCAGTTCAGGTCATGATCCTAGGGTTCTGGGATCGAGTCCTGTGTCCGGCTCCTTGGTCAGTGGGAAGACTGCTTCTCTCTCTGTATGCCGCTCCCCCTGCTTGTGCTCAGTTTCTCTTTCTCTTGCTCTGACATATAAAGAAATAAAATCTTAAGAGAAAAAAAAGTTAGGACCAATGGAATGAATAACCATAAATATAGGTTTATGTCTACAAAAATATCTGAGTATAAAATTGAAGTATATAGCAAGGTACGCATTGTGGGGGTACAGCTCAGTGCATCTTCACAGACTGAAATCCCTGTGTAACTAGCACTCAGATTGAGAAACAAAACATTACCAATACCCCCCAAAGCTTCCCAGATCCCCCTTTGAGCAAATAACCACCATAAAAGTAAGTGTTCTCTCTTTGTATTTTTAATTCACTTTATTTTAAAACAAACTTATATTAATTGTGTCTTAGTATTAATTTGCAATCCCTTGATCCATGTCAGTTTATCATGGGCTGGAGCTGGAAGGGAAGAGAAAGATTGGCATGGTATATAAAACTATGTGGGACAGAAGGGAAGCATACCTTGATTAAAAATTCGTCATGGTTTAAGTGATCTAGATACATGTGTAATTAAGAGTTAATTTGAACTCAATGCTAGAGAAAAAGTTACTTTCCTTGTTTGTTTTTTAACCTGCTTTCTGTGTTTTTGATGAAAAAAATCACTAGAATATAAAAACAGTATTTAGAGGATCAAGGATCAAGTATTTAGAGGATCAAGTTGAAAGTGAAAATGAAATAGGAGTTTGATAAGATACTTTCATGTGAGTGTGTACATGGTAATGTTTTAGTCACTATGAATGAGAATACTGCTTAGATACACAAACAGATTTCTTTCCTTCTGTATTTCTGAAGACTTTCTATGAAAAGGAAAATTGAATGGAACTAGAGGGTATTATGCTAAGTGACATAAGTCTGTCACAGAAAGACAAATACCATATGATTTCACTAATGTGTAGAATTTAAGAAACAAAACAGATGAACATAAGGGAAGGGAAGGAAAGATAAAATAAGATGAAAATTGAGGGGGAGGCAAACCATAAAAGACTCTGAACTCTGGGAAACAAACAAGATTATTGGAAGGGAGGTGGGGGTTGGAGGGAAGGGGTAATTGGGTGATGTGCATTAAGGAGGACACTTGATGTAATGAGTACTAGGTGTTATATGCAACTGATGAATCACTAATTTCTACCTCTAAAACGAATTTAAAAAGAAGAAAAGCAAAGTTGAAATCATAAAGAATTGGCTGATGGAAATTAAGGCAGACAGCAAATGGGAATGTGTGTCGTTTCCCCCCCCCCATCTCCCACCCCACCAGGAGAGTGAACTCTGGGAGACCGAATGATGTGTGTAAATAAGGCTGTGCCAGGATGCAAGGGAGAGACCTAAGGCTCGGAGTCAGGAGTCTGTGATTTTTGTCCTGGTCTGCCCAGTTGTGTGATTTTAAGCAAGTCAGTGAACTTAAGTTCTCTTCTGCTTTTGTAAAACAGGTATGTTACCCGTTTACCTGGGCTTGGGCATTTTGGTAAGGATAAAATGAGATGACAAAATTTTGCCAAAGTAAAAGCACTAGACAATTTTATGGAGATAGAAAGCTTAGGTTGAATTAGCATAGAAAAAGGAATGTTGATGAGAACATTCTTTAATATCATTTAGCTCCGTTTGCTCTAAATCTGAAATCATTAGATATTTTTTGATTAAAAGTATTTGGTTTCTCAAGTAGATCTACTGATTACCAAAGAGATATCTTGAGCTAACAAAAGTTTGTCACTTGAAGTTGATGGCAGATGAATACATTTCTGGCTTACAAATTACAAATAGAAAAATATTCTAAGTACTTGATTGGTGTGAATAGATTTACTCTAGGTGACCTGGTAAAATCCTATTTCAGACCTAATCCGGAAGCCCACAAGTGACAGCCTTCGGGTCCTTAGAAAGCTTGGCCTGGAGAAGAACACATGAAAGAAAGGTTTGTTTTTGTTGAATGTAATTTACAAAAGTGTTTAAAAATGAAAGTATAATTGTAATGCACAAAGGATTATTTTCTTTTTCCCTTTTCAGAACCCCAAGAGGCTTTGTTTTCTGTGAAAAAGTATTTCTATACAGTTGCTCCAATGACAGAGTTACCTGCACCCTTGTCCTACTTCCAGAATGCACAGATGTCCGAGGACAACCACCCGAGCAATACTGTACGTAGCCAGGTACAGTGTCAGCCTCTGAAATTGCCCTTGCCAGACTATGGATTTAGTGACCACCTTCCCTCATGTCCAAGAGAGGCTGAGGGGGCTAAGCAGACTTTCTCTACTTTTCCGAGTTTCCCTATTTGCTGAACTTAAAGTGATGGTAAAGCACTGTACCATTTAGTGCTGGGGACACAAGGCTGTGTGAGACATGGGTGTTGATACAGTTCCTCCCTGCCTCGGCTATTGGCTCCCTGCCTCGGCTATTGGCTCCTCCATTAAAGCCTTCTTCAGCTTCCCCAGCTGTTTATTATTTCACCTATATTGCTCTTACTCTACCATGGGTTGAGGACATTTTATTTGCTTTTATTTTTTCAGTACCTTTCATGGTTCTTACTTTTTCAGTGCCTATCGTGGTTCCTGACAATGCCCAGTAAATGCTCACTGACGGAATGCACATGATGAGTGCAAGTCTAAGTGTAGAAATCCTAAGAGAGTTCAAGGGAGAGAATCAGGAAAGGGATGTAGGGGCGCCTGGGTGGCTCAGTGGGTTAAAGCCTCTGCCTTTGGCTCAGGTGGTGAGTCCAGGGTCCTGGGATCGAGCCCCGCATCGGGCTCTCTGCTCAATAGGGAGTCTGCTTCCCCCTCTCTCTGTGCCTGCCTCTTTGCCTACTTGTGATCTCTCTGTCAAATAAATAAAATCTTAAAAAAAAAAAACTGGGGGGGGGGGTGTAACCAGTGGCATGGGACACAGACATTAAATCAGCCTGCAACTCTGATAGCTAGTCATTACAGATTGAATTTAGACCCCACAAAAGGCCTGTGAGATGGCTTGGCAAATGGGTAGGATTTTTAGAGGTCGATCCCGGAATTAGGGAAAACAACAAGGCCAACTATAAGCTATGCAGGCTGCGAGGGGTCGGGTTGGGTGGGGTGGGGTCACCCTTCCCTTTATTAGAACCAGTGAGCAGAACCAGTGGTGGAAGGAAACCGGTTCTGGGTCAATAAAAAAAGAATTGTGTTACAATTTACCGTACATCTGAAAGGGTGTGGTGTAGTGTTACCTTGTCACTAAAAGCAGTCACAGAAGCTGGAAGACTGCCAACCAGATCTGCAAAGGATTAGTCTGGTTAGTCTGTGGAATGAGCAGTGAGCTAGAGCAGCAACTGGATAGCCTGGAAGTTCCCTTCAGACTAATATTTAGGATTCCAGTCAAGGGTCAACATGTGAGGAAGAGACTTCACAAAGTAGACTTTGATGGATGGGTGAGATTAGAATAGAGCAAACCGGGATGTCATCACTGATGGAAGAAATATCACTAGTGCAGGGAGAATTTTCCTAAAATATAAATAGACAGGGAGGCAGTATCCAGAGATATGTCATCAGAGGCAGATCACACTGTACTGCCAAAACATTTTTAATCAAGTGAAATCAAGATAAAATGATTTTGGGGGAAGCCCTGAAAGGGAACACAAGCTGTAAAGGGTAGTATGTAGCCTGAGGGGTGTGTGGGGGAAGGGAGAGGAGAGGAGCTGTTGCTTTCTTGGTATCCGGTGGACAGTGGGTGTTACAAAGACTGGTTTTTGTGGCAACACGTTTGCAACAGTTGCTTGATTTGCTCCTTTTTGCTATTTCCTAGGAATAGCTTTTTGAGAAGTTAGGATGAGGCCAGATCATGAAGTTTTTGGTAGTTTGGTAGTTTGGTAGTTTGGATACTTTGTAATCATCTTTCTTTAAACTGTTACTTGAGAGAGGGAAAGTGGGGACAGCCCCAACTTAGTCTCTGGGTACCCCTTCCTTAGCTAGAGCAGCTCCTGTTTTATCTTTTATCTTGTGGATCCATTTGAACAAAAGATTCTACAACTAATATATTTTGGAAAAAAAAAAACAGGTATATGTCACTTATGCGTCCCCAACCTCTTACAGGGGTCTCATCTCAGAATAAAATCTGGTCTGAGGTCTTTTTTTTTTTTTTTTAAGGATTTTATTTATTTATTTGACAGAGATCACAAGTAGGCAGAGAGGCAGGCAGAGAGAGAGGAGGAAGCGGCTCCCCGCTGAGCAGAGAGCAGGATGCGGGATCATGACCCTGGTATCATGACCCAAGCCAAAGGCAGAGGCTTTAACCCACTGAGCCACCCAGACGCCCCTGAGGTCTCATTTTAACCTCCCCATCCTGTGCCCCCATGTCTATCTTATCTCTTATCTTATCTCTCAGCACCCTCTCTCTCCCTGACTGCTTCCTCAGTTCTGTCTGTGGGTCCTGGATTATTCTCCCAATCTTCTCAGATGTCTCCCTTCACTTGATTTATTTAGGTCATCTCCTGAGTCACCTTATCAGTGAGGCCTTGCCTTCCTCAGCCGCCCTTCCCTGCCACCCCTTACACCCTGTCTCTGCTTTCCTTGTGCATAGCACTTATCTAGTATTTCTAGCTCTCTGTCTACTGCCTTCTTGTGTTTGCCTGCCTCCCTCTGCCGTGTAAACCTGAATCCCCAGCTCCAAGAGCACTGCTTGGTACGTAGTGAGCTCTCCATTATTAATGCACTGTTACTTATATCCCTCACCCTCAGGTTTTGTGGGGCTTTCATGGTAATTTTTTGGATTGCCTTTTTTTTTTCTTTTTTTTTTTTTTTACACCTTAGTGACTAACATTAAAATAAAGGGTGCTCTGGGGGAGGTACAATTGACACAGGATTTTTATTGATAATTACATGTACTTACGTAATATTAGTAAGTCTTAGTGCTAATGTTCTCAGTGGTACCTTCCAGATCTCTAAGGGCACCGCTGCTCAGAATATCATGCCTGATTTATTTAATTTTAACCCTGCCATTTGATAATGTGACATTAAATAGGTTTATCTTTTATTTATCTTCTCAAAAATATCTTCTACAGGGGTGCCTGAGTGGCTCCATCAATTAAGAGTCTGCCTTTGACTTGGGTCATGATCCAGGGTCCTGGGATCAAGCCCCGCATCAGGCCTTCTGCTTACTGAGGAGTCTACTTCTCCCTCTCGCCCTTCCCACCCCAACTCGTGTTCTTTCTTGAACGCTCTGCTTGCTCTCTTAAACTAAAAAAAAAAAAAAGTCTTCTACAACTTAAAAGATCTTCTGTATACATTCTCATACTTTCCAGTTACCATTGGATAGGTATTAGTCCTGTTTTATTTTATTTTGATTTATTTATTTATGGAGCACCTGGGGGGCTCAGTTACTTAAGCATCTGCCTTCGGCTCAGGTCATGATCCAAGGGTCCTGGGACTGAGCCCCACATCAGGCTCCCTGCTCAGTGGAGAGTCCGCTTCTCCCTCTCTCTGCCTCTTCTCCAGCTTGTGCATGCTCACACGCTCATGCTCGCTCTCACTTCTCTCTCTCAAATAAATAAATAAAACACTAAGAAAGAGAGATCTGTTTATTTGAGTGGGCTGGTGGAGAGAGAGCAGAGGACAGGGCAGAGAAAGAGAATCCTCAAGCAGGCTAGCTGCTGAGCCTGAGCACAGAGGTTGAGGCAGGGCTCAATCCCAGGACCCTGAGATCATGACCTGAGCTGAAATCAAGAATCAGACACTTAACCAGCTGAGCCAGCCAGGTGCCCTGTTCCCCTTCTATAGTTTAAATGCTTGTCCAGGATCACATAGAAAGTTAAATGACAGACCTGGAACATAAAACTGTACTTTCTAATTTCAAACTTCCTCCAGTGTTCTTTCTGTTCTCCCAACTAACTATCTCTTATCCCAGAAAAATGTTAGAATACTGAAAGGAGATACTGTATAAAAAAAATTCTGGGGAAAGAAAGCACTAAGTGTATATTCATTTTGTACCAGTGTACTTAAAAAAAGAAAGAAACCCAAAGAAAAAGGAAAAGAATCTCATTGTTAGCTTTTAGGGCTATAAAGAAGCCATTGTGTATATGCTTCAGTGTTATGAAAAAATGGGGTAAGTCCAAATTTAAATTGAATGTAGATGCCTGTTTTTGTGGATTAATTGAAAGCAGCTCTTTTATTTCTCCTCTTGGATCCTGGATTTGTTAAATACAAGCACATGAAGACGAGCCTCTGCAGGCATAAAAAAGCCTTATCAGGCTTATTTATTCTTCATTTGCACAGTGGCTAGTTAAGAGGAATCCAGGAAATTGAGAGATATAGAAAGTTGCAATCTTTCCACACTGCTCAGGAAAGGAAACTAGCATCTTGAATGTCTTCAGTATATTGGACTCTCTGCAAGGTACTGTGACAAACATTAGTTCTAGGGCCTTACATTTTGGGGACATTCACCATAAGCGAGCAGATTTTCCTTCAGTTGTCCCCTTCTTTGAATTAAAGTGCTATTAAGGTCTAATAAGGTGCATCTCTATATGAATATATCCTCTAGAGTATACAAATAGGCTATTTTACATTAAATATTACAAAAAGAAATGAGCATTCACTTAAAAATATTTCTGAAACTGGAAAGAAAGTAACTTTCCTACAGAATTTATTCAAATATCAGTGTCAAGAAATGGATTTACTATTCCTTTCCTCTACTCAGTATCTTCCTCCAAGGTCAGGAGCATCCCTAGTCTTGAATTCCTTTTATGAGGCAGTCCTTTGAGTTTGGGAAAGATATATGAGGATAACCAGATACTGAAAACTTTTCAACACCAATGAATTGGCATTTAAGGGTTATGGCTGAGTGATGTACAAATAGATCCCTCACAGGAAAGAACTAACTTTGGTCCAGTTATACTTTGAAACAGCTGTGTGTAGTTTCAGTACTTCATTTTTCCCATCTGTAAAATTAAGACAGTTTACTACATAGATTCTTTTTCAGCAGTTTTGTTGTAACCAGGAGTTAGGGTTGCCAACTGTCTCGGTATGCCCGAGACTGACACGTCCCTGGAACACAAGACTTTCAGTTTTAAAACTGGGACAGTCCTGGGCGCCTGGGTGGTTCAGTGAGTTAAAGCCTCTGCCTTCGGCTCAGGTCATGAGTCCAGGGTCCTGGGATCGAGTCCCACATTGGGCTCTCTGCTCAGCGGGGAGCCTGCTTCCTCCTCTCTCTGCCTGCCTCTCTGCCTACTTGTGATCACTCTCTCTGTCAAATAAATAAATAAAATGTTAAAACTGGGACAGTCCTGAGAAAATAGGATCAAGTTGATTACCCTATCAGAAGTATAATGAAATCATTTTGGATCTGATTAACCCAGTCTAACTCAATTAATTAGATGACTCTGTTGTGTAACTTCAAGCATTATTGCAGTGATATAGTCTTAGTGTTCACGCAGATAAAACATTTTTCTCTTTCCAGAAGTGAAATGTTGCCCATGGCTTCATTTTTCTATCCTTAGCAGATACGTGATAGGCTGCCTTAGCCCAGAAAAGATGTTTTCTTTTTGTAAGCTCTTATGGGTAATCCTAGTCACAGTAAAGGGAGTTTGATGAGATTAGAGAGCTGAAAAATTGTGTTTTTTTTTTTTAATTTAAAAGTCTAAATTTTTAAATTTAAAAATTTTTAAATTTTTATTGTGAAATATTTTAAGGATGTAGAGAAAGTATGACCAATAATATAATAAGCACCCATATACCTACCACCCAGCTTTATTAAACTTTAACATCTTGTCTTTTTTGCTGTGTATGTTTTATTTTTCAAGATTATTTTCACTAAACTTTTTCTGTTTCTGTTATATATTGATCTACAGAAACAAAATCGAACCAAACAAAACAAAATTTTGCAATTATTTTGAACAGATGTTCTAGTTCTATAACAAAAAGAAATTACAGATAAAATTGAAGCACCTCTCCCACATTCACCTTCTTTTCCCTGAATAGTAGTTACTATTCCGAATTTAGTATTTTACCATACTATATTTATGAACATAAATGATATTTAATATATCACTTTGCATGTTTTGAAAGTATATAAAGTATATGTGTGAAAGTTGTAGAAGAAAATTTACCACATTTTTGAAATGTGTAGGTACATGTTACAGAAAAAATATGTTTTTGGAATTGATATATTGATAGATGCATATAGTTTTAGTTTTTTTTATTTTCTCTTTATTTTGTGAATATACAAAAATGTATTTTTTTGTTTGTAGGTATTTAGTAGTTTCCAGTTTTTCACAGTAACCAACAGTGTTTCAATGACATTCTAATTCATTAAACCTGCACGTGTGTGAGTTTCTCAGTGATAATTGCTGCCATTGGGCATATAGATCTTAAACTACATTAGAGATTGCCAGTATGCTTTCCAAAGTGGTTGTATATCAAGAGCGTACAGCAGTTTTCATTTCTCTACATCCTGGCTAGTTCTTGGTATTGTCTGACTTAGTGTGTATTAGGTGGATGGGTTTGAAATGATCCCTCATGTTATTTTACTTTATTATTTTTTAAAGATTTTATTTAATTTGATAGAGACACAGTGAGAGAGGGAATACAAGCAGGGGGAGTTGGGGAGAGGGAGAAGCAGAATTTCTGCTGAGCGGGACTCAATTCCAGGACCCTGGGATCATGACCTGAGCCAAAGGCAGACACTTAACGACTGAGCCACCCAGGCTCCCCCTCTCCCTGCCCCACCATGTTATTTTAATTGTATTTCCCTAATTTCTAATAAGGTTGGTGGAGCCTTTTTCCTTACGCTTATTGCCCATTTGCATTTCCTTTTCTGTGAATTGCCTGTTCATGTTCTTTGCCCATTTCTCTTTTGTCCTTTTTTTTTTTCCTTTTCTTTTTCTTTTTTGGTTGTCTTTTTCTTACTGATTTTTTTGAAATGTATATTTTGGTGGGGAGGAGGGATGCTAATCTCGTGTTGGCTTTATACTTCTGAAATATTTTCTCCAGGTTTGCAGCTTCACTTTGTTTATGGTGCATAGTTGAAATGTTTTAAGTTGGTGAATTAGTCTTTCCTTTTAAAAGTGAAATTTATTTGTATTTTTTCAATTAGAAATAGTTTAAGAGGGGCACCTGGTGGCTCAGTTGGTTAAGTGTCTGCCTTAGGCTTAGGTCATGATCCCAGCCCGGAGTCCTAGAATCAAGCCCCACATCAGGCTCCCCAGTGAATGGGAGCCTACTTCTCCCTTTCGCACTGCCTGCCACTCCCCCAACTTGTGTTCTCTCTCTCTCTCCCAAATAAATAAAATTTAAAAAAAGAAATAGTATGAGAAAAATTTGCAGTGTAGATTATCAGTCCTGAATATGATAAAAGCTTTTCCATCTCTTATAAAGGAAGACTGAACTAAACTAGCATAGAGAACACTGCAGTGTTGTCCAACTAGTTTAGCTGTTTTGTTCATTGTCTTACATCTGCATCAGAAAAATAAAAATAGAATATTAGTGATGTTGGTGATTTTTCCCTTTTATTTTTCTGGATGTTCTCTAATATATTTATCTCATAATTTTAAAAGAAATCTTTGTGTCTTTAAATTTTTATTTTTTAAAAATTTACTTATTTTAGAGAGAGCAAGCTGGGGGGAAGGGCAGAGGAGGTTTTTTTTGTTGTTGTTTTTTTTTTTTTTTAAGATTTATTTATTTTAGAGGAACAGCTTGATGGGAGGAGGGGCCAAGGGAGAGTGAGAATCTCAAGCAGTCTCCCTGCTGAGTGCAGAACCCGCCGTGGGGCTTGATCCCACAATCCTGAGATAACGACCTGAGCTGAAACCAAGAGTCGGATGCATAACTAACTATGTCATCCAAGCACCCCTTAAAAGATAACTTTTATTTTATTTTACTTTTAAGATTTTATTTATTTAACAGAGAGAGACACAGTGAGAGAGGCAACACAAGCAGGGGGAGTGGGAGAGGGAGAAGCAGGCTTCCCACTAAGCCATTTTACAGCTTAAGACTGAAATGTTTATAATGCATTTTAGAATATTTTCCTCAACAATAATAAAAGTTTTTGGATTTAACCTTTAAGCTTTGATTATCTGCAAAACCAACCCATATAAAACATCTTAATTGCTACTGATAACAGATGCTTGTTGACCCCATCTAGTCTGTAAAGTCTCTAAAAGCAGAACTTTGTTCATGTTTCTGCCTTTGGAGTTTATTGATCACCCAGTATCTCTAAACCAGTTCCCTACAAGTCTCCCAGGTTTTTCTCACACTAGCAAGAACACTTTTAAGTTTTGTATCTGCGAATAAAAATCTGAGGTGAGTCTTACTAGCTCACCTTTTGTGTGAGAGGCTTCTCTGGGCTTCGTGGTCTCTGGACACACTTCCCTTAGCCATCTTACATCTCAGGTGTTGCTGCCATGTTGTATCTGTGCTGCTGTCACCCTGTGGGGCAGAGCTCCAGTTTTATGTAGAACGGCTCAAACAATATTTCAGTATGTCACAAGAACTAAGCCAAGACTTCATTCTATTCTTTTTCCCTCAACAAATTGTCCCTGCTTCCTTAGAGATGGCATTCAGTCAAAAATTTTACTTCTTTCCATTAGTTTACTCATCACCTCACCTGGAAGCTAGCATGAACTTCATGTTTGGTTTTGCTGTTAGTTGGCTATGTCTGTAGGGACTGGAGTCTAGAAGGTAAACTAATGACAACTATTTCTGACAAAGGCCACAAAGCTTACAAGTTGTGAAATAGTTGAAGTTCTTGGTTTCCTAAATGTATTGTGTAGGTTGGTTATTAAAGTAGCTCTAACAAGAACATTATCTGGGCCTTTTTCTGTAGTTTGTGATCCATCGTAATCCTTAGGTTTACTTTTACTGTACCTATTAAAATAGTTTGTATGGTTTTATTTTGATTTTGGTGCAAAATTTTGATTGGTAGAGCTCTTTTTCCTTGACCAGTCATTATTCTTTGCCAGAAGTCAGCCTCCATGTCAGCTGACATGATAGGAATATACTAAAACTAGAGGAAATTGAAAATACAAACTTCAGAAGAGTAGAAATTCATGTTTTGATTTGATGTGGACTTGCATCTTTTATGAGGATTAGCAGACACCTTAGTTTCCTAAGAAACCTGTGGATTTTTTTTAAGTAAGTCTAAGATTTGCTTATATTGTTTATTAACCCTTTTTAAATGTGTACTAGAGCAATGATTTTTTAAACCTTTGTGTACATTGGAATCCCCCGGAAGAACTGTTAATAAAAATTCTCTGGCCCTCGAACCCAAAGTTACTGATTCTATAAGTCTGAGATGAGAACACAGAATTTGCATTTCTGACCCATTCCCAGATCTTGTTGGTACTTTTGGTTTACGGTTTAGGAACTAACTTATTGGGTGAAGAAATAAAGGGAGAGTGATATCAGAGAAAAATAATTAGATTTAAAAATAGAATATTCAGGGACACCTGGGTGGCTCAGTTGGTTAGGTGACTCGGGTCATGATCCTGGAGTCCTAGGACCGAGTCCCGCATCGGGCTCCCTGCTCGGTAGGGAGTTTGTTTCTCCCACTGACCTTTCTCCACTCATGCTCTCTCTCTCTCTCTCATTTAAAAAAAAAAAAAAAAAAGGATATTCAGTATTTTTATTCATATTAGTTTATTCTGACCCAAATTTTCTAGACCTTAAAGAAAGAAATTGTCAACAGCCTTTTTGATTTACAGTAGAAAAAAAAATCAGTCATTTTTACTAAAAAAGAAGCCTTAAAGTAGTAATCCATTGAGAGATCAGTAAGGATTCTCTATATAAAGCAGTTGCTGAAGAACACTTATACGAGTCTGCTACCTTCAACGGCTAAATTTACATTAAAGTATGTTTAGTCTTGGGTTGTCTGGATGGCTCAGTGGGCTAATAAGCCTCTGACTCTTGATCCCAGCTCAGGTCTTGATCTCAGGGTCATGAGTTTGAGCCCTGCACTGAGCTTCATGCTTGTGCATGGAGCCTACTTAAAAAAAAAAAAAAAAAAAAAAGGAAAGAAAGAAAAGTATGTAAAAGAGGTATATTTAGTCTTTACAAACTAAGGTTATCTGCATTATCTTTTTTTGAATTCAAAACATTAAATGGAAAGAACTTTATTAAGTTGTTAGCAAATCATAGACTGGCAGAACTAACTTTGTTTTCTAAATGATGATGGGTCACTTTTTTTTGAGTGTGAGAAATTCTATAAAATTAAACAGCAGACAGACCTATAAGCTATTTAGTGTTTAAGTACTTGGGACCTTGAGAAAATAAAGGAGTGATCTAAATTTAAACTGAACTGGGTCCAGTAAGCCTTTGACAGTGTTGTTATATTGTATAGTAATGAATAGTAATGAATTTTCCCAGTTATGTCAAAATGAAGTAAGGAGAAAGAAAACTTAGTCTTGATGACCTCCAGAGGAACATGCTTCCTTCTGCATGACAGTAGTCAGAGATCTTTGCCACAGATCTTAAGAGTTTGTTCAAAACAAAACAAAACAAAACAAAACAAAAAAACCCCCTCTAGGTTCAAGCCTAACACAACAGCCCCATAAATATTAAATGTTATCTTTAACCAGTTACGTCAACTGTTCAGGGAAATGACAGCCTTCCTTCACGTTAGACTAATGGTTAAAGCTCTGACTTCAGGGAATCATGAATCTTGGCCAGATGCTGGATGGAATTCTGTGTGCTGTTGGAAACATGTTGCCTATGATTAATAAATATTTTCAAGTGTTCCACATAACTTGACCGTTCTTCAGTTAAGCTACTCTTCTAGTTTTTCCTATACTGCGTTCTCAGGAGCCGCACATTTCTCACTGTAGAAATCCAGACAGTTTCCATAAAGTCTTATAGGATTGTTACTTTTTGCTATAAATGAATACTGACTTTAAGTAAGTAAATAATATGCAGACTGTAAGCACATCAACATAATAAAATGCATTGTAATTTTTTAGGCATGTTGATTGTTATTACATGAAAATGCATATGTGAAATAATATTAGATTAAAAAAGCAGGGGCGCCTGGGTGGCTCAGTGGGTTAAAGCCTCTGCCTTCAGCTCAGGTCATGATCTCAGGGTCCTGGTATCGAGTCCCACATCGGGCTCTCTGCTAAGCAGGTAGCCTGCTTCCTCCTCTCTCTCTCTCTCTCTCTGCCTGCCTCTCTGCCTACTTGTAAAATAAATAAAATATTAAAAAAAATAAAATTAAAAAAATTAAAAAGCAAGACACAATATTTGTGAACATTCATTATAACTATAAATATGTATGTATGTTGAAAAACAGAGTTTGGGGTATAGTAAGAATAAGTTTTCCTCATAAAATCATTTACATTCATATGCAGCAATATAAAATTATAAACTTAAGCGTGGCAGTAACTGCCATGAATAAAGTAAAAAAATAGAGGCTTATAATGCATAATGACAGGTGGATCTTAACATATAAGGAATTCCTATGAAGTCAAAAGGAACATAACTCAGTAAGAGCATTGCCAAAGGATATGAGCAGTATATAAGAAGGAAGAAGAAGAAATATAAATGTCAATAAATACATGAAAAGGCTAGTTGATCAACCTGCCTAATAATAAGAAACAGAAATGAAAACTTTTTTTTTTAACTTATCAGTGAGCAAGGATTGAAACCCAATGCGGCTGGCTCAGTCAGTAGATCATTTGCCTCTGGATCTCTGGGTTTCAGTTCAAGCCTCATGTTGGATGTAGAGATTACTTAAATTAATTAAATAAAATCTTAAAAAGAAAAACGCAGGGCACCTGGGTGGCTCAGTGGCTTAAGCCTCTGCCTTCGGCTCGGGTCATGATCTCAGGGTCCTGGGATCGAGCCCTGCATCGGGCTCTCCACTTGGTGGGGAGCCTGCTCCTCCCCCACTCTGTCTACTGCTCTGCCTACTTGTGATCTGTCAAATAAGTAAAATCATTCCAAAAAATATTTATTAAAAAGAAAAATGCAAAAGAAAAACCCAGTGCTACTTAAGGTATGGGGAAATAGGCATTCCCATGTGCTGCTCATGGGAGTTTAATTTGTGTTTATTTGGAGGTAAGGTGTCAAGTCTGCAAATGTGGAGGTCTTTTGGAAATAATTTGATAATTAAATCTAAAAATTCACATACTTTTTTTTTTCATATATGTATATATTTATTTATTTGACACACACAGAACAAGGACAAGCAAGGGGAGCAGCAGGTAGAGCAAGAGGGATAAAGAGGCTCCGCACTGAGCACGGAGCCCAATGCAGGGCTCGATCCCAGAACCCTGGGATCCCCAAAGGCAGACGCTTAACCAACTGAGCCACCCAGGTGCCCCTAAAAATGCACATACATTTTAACTTAAGATTTCCACTTCTAGAAATTTATCCTATAAAAATATTAGCACAAGTGTGCCAAGAAATGTAGACAAACATATTTGATGAGACATTATGTGTAACAATGGGAATTTTAAGATAATTTTAATTCTCTATTCCTTATGGTTTATCCAGTCGGTACTATAAAATAATGGTTAATAATAGGACGACTGAACTGTCTGAATTAGAATCTCTGCTCTAGACCTCCTTAGCGCTGATTTTTTGGTAAATTTTCTGGCCTTGAAGCTTCAGTTTCTTTTTCTGTTAAATAATGAAGTTTATAATATTAATAAACTCAAGAGTTTATGACTCACCTGAAGTGCTTAGCATAGTGTCCCACACATATGTGGTCATTAAATCTTAGCAGTTATTAGCATAAGTGTCGTTACTCTGCTGTTTGTGGAGACAGGTGTAATCTCCTGGCATAGAAAGGTATCTGATACATTATTAGGTGACAAAAGCAAATATAGAATATGGCTTTAAAAAAAGAAATCTAGAAGTATGGGGTGCCTGGCTGGCTCAGTCAGTAGAGCGTCTGACTCCTGTTGACCTCCTGTTGTGAGTTCAAGCCCCATGATGGGTGTAGGTCTTACTTTAAAAAATTAAAATTAAAAAATCTAAAGGTACTTAAGGTTGTTCACCATGTTCATATTGTGGGGCAAAGATTAGGGAGGACAATTTTCTGTTAGAAACAAAAGCTTGTAACACTTTTTAAAACTTGTAAAAGTTTATAAACTTCTCTTTATAAACATTTTTGTTTATGTATAGTCTTTTTTTTTTTTTTTTTTCAAGATTTTATTTATCTGAGGAAGAGCATGAGCAGGGGCAGGATCAGATGCGGAGGGAGAAGCAGATTCCTCGCTGAGCAGGAAGCCCTACTTGGGGCTTGATCTGAGGACCGTGGGATCGTGACCTGAGTTGAAGGCAGACGCTTAACCGACTGAGCCGCCCAGGCACCCCTGTTTATAGTATTTTAACTACAAAAATAAAACTTAAAAAAAGCAGGGGCAGGCAGAAAACAAGGCTTAAAAAAAAAAACAACAGGCACTACACTGTATTAAAAATACCTCCACAATTTTTGCTGCTTGAGAAATACTCTCCCTTGCTTGAGGGTCCGCATGCTTTTGGTGGCTGGATTTGTACTTGCATCACATTTTAAAGTTAGAAAAAGGGAGAAAGAATTAAAACGAAGCCTCTGACTTAATGGTGTAGGAGTCCCAGAGAATCTGGCTTCATAGGAATTCACTTCCCACATACTTACCACTTCCCCTAGGACTCCACCCTCCCTGA
Source organism: Enhydra lutris kenyoni (assembly GCF_002288905.1). Classification (NCBI taxonomy): domain Eukaryota; kingdom Metazoa; phylum Chordata; class Mammalia; order Carnivora; family Mustelidae; genus Enhydra; species Enhydra lutris. The sequence continues at coordinate 20,631,761 of NW_019154104.1, read as the reverse complement.
CACTACAACATTTGTATAGTGAGTAATCCTTCCTTCTGCCACTGAAATGAAATCATTTATAATGGCTACAGCACTTGTTTTTCTAAACCTTAAAAATAACTTTTAAAGGCAAAACTGTGGAGGCAGTAATAAGATCAGTGGTTGCCCAGAGTTGTAGTGGAGAGAGAGATATATAAATAGGCAGAACACAGAGGATTTTTAAGATAGTAGAACTATTGTATATGGTACTATGATGGATACATGTTATACATTTTTTAAAACTCATGGAGTGTGTAACATCAAGAATGAACCTTAATGTAAACTATGGACTTCGGGTGATAATGGCATGTTAATATAGATTCATTGATTAGAAATGTACCACTCTGGTATAGGATGTTGATGGCGGGGGGAGGGGGGCGTAGTTGGTGAGGGCTGGGAGGCAAGGGCATGTGAAATCTGTACTTTCTGCTCAGTTTTGCTGTGAACCCAAAACTGCTTATAAAAAGTAAAGTCTGTCTTTTTAGCAATGACCTACCAAGCTACACACACAGAATGTCTTTATATTTTTAATCTTTTAGAGGTATATGCTAAAATATTTACAAAGGAAATGATATGTCTGAATTTATCTCAATGCTAGACGGGTAAGGTGTATGGGAAAATAGATGGAGTAAGATTAGCTGTGAGTTGGTAGTAATTGGAGCTGAGTAAACTGTACATGGGACTTCATTTTACACTTCTGACGGTATTTGAACTTTTGCCATAATAAAAAATGTTTTTTAAATTAGTCTTAAAAATAATGCTAAGTAATCATCTTAATATTTAGCCGCCAGGATTTTTCATTTTGGAAATCTCTTAGTAGTTCTAGTGTCATCCTTTTTTTTTTTTTTTTTTTTAACATCTTATCAGTTCATGAGAGCAGAGACCTTATCTATCTTTTTGACCACTATATCTCTGGCATTCACTTTTTAAAAAATTAGTAAGCGTAATGATTAAACCTAGAAACTAAAACAGTACAATAAGCCAAATACGGTCCTGAGTACCATGAGCTAATGGCAAAGGATATGAATATTTAGTTCATAGAAAAAAATGCTCATCTTTTCTAATAATAAAAGAAGTTACACCATGTTCGCATATTTAACCTATTAGATTGGTAAAAATCCAAACATTCATAGCTTGCTTTGTTGATAAGGGCTTGTTGAAATAGGAACTGTCCTGTACTGCTTGGGTCTTTAAATTGATACAACCCATAGGAAGGGTGATTTGGCAATACATATCAGAATTTTAAATGCATATATACTTTGACCCAGTAGTTTCACTTCAGGAAACTTACCCTACAGATAATGTTTTGCACATGTGAAATAACTTGTAAGGGGAATTCACTGCAGCAGTGTTTGTAAATGGCAAAAAGTTGGAAGCATGGTTATAGCAGCAGTGTCCACAATAGCCAAAATATGGAAAGACCCAGATGTCCATTGAGAGATCAGATGAATGAATAAAGAAGATGGTGTGTGTGTGTGTGTGTAATGGAATTATTACTCAGCCATCAAAAAGAATGAAATTTTGCCATTTGCAACCATGTGGTTGGAACTAGAGGGTATTAGGCTAAATGAAATAAGTCACAGAAAGATAAATACAGTATGATTTCACTCATGTGGAATTTAAGAAACAAAACAGTTGACCATAGGGAAAGTGAAGGGAAAATAAGATGAAAATGGAGAAGGAGGCAAACCATAAGAGATGCTTAACTCAGAGAAACAAACATCGTTGCTGGAGGGGAGGTGGGTAGGGAGATGGGATTATTGGGTGATGGGCATTAAGAAAGGCACTTGATGTAAAGAGCACTGGGAGTGATATGCAACTGATGAATCACTAAATTCTGTCCCTGAAACTAAAATAATGCAGTATATGTTAACTAAATTGAATTGAATTTTAAAAAAGAAAAAAAGATGAAGCAAGTTAAATGTCTGTCTTTAGGGGATTGGCCTAATACGTTATGATACGTTCATACACTGGTTATGTAGCTGGTTTAAAAAGGTTTTCTGGGGGCCGCCCGGGTAGCTCAGTCGTGGAGCATGTGCCTTTGGCTCAGGTCATGATCCCAGGGTCCTGGGATAGAGCCCTGAGGGCTCCTTGCTCAGCGGGGAGCCTACTTCTCCCTCTCCCTCTGCCTGTTGCTCCCCTGCTCGTGCTCGCTCTATCGAATAAATAAATAAAATCTTTTTTAAAAAAGTGATGTTTAAAAAGTTTTTCAAAGAATAAGGATGTACTTATGTACTGATATGTAAAAAGATCTCTAAGATACATAGTTAAGCAAAGAAAGCAAAGTGCAGGAGAGTGCATTTATTGTACTAAAATAATTTGTGTAAAAGGGGGAATGAGAATATATATTTGTATTTGCTTGTATATACATCAAGAAACTGCAGAGAATAATGACAATGGTAACCTGGAGCATTATATAATTAGAGAGTTATGTGGGAGATTGTTTTTTATGTTATTCCTTGTTACATTCTTTGACTTTAGAATCATGTGAAAATTTTACCTGTTTAAATAAACTGTATTTTAAAGAAATTGAAACATATAGTCAATTTTATTTTTGGTTTTTTTTTTTTTTTTGAAACATACAGTCAATTTTTAAAATAGTATCAAAAGTACTATAAAGAGAAAGGGTGCGTTAAACAGTGCTCTCCATCCCATATCAGCTTCAAGGGTGGGGCAGGGTGGGGTTGGTTCATGTTCATTAGAAACCAGAACATCCAGTTGAGTACTGTGAATGAACATATTATGATTGCTTCTTTCATGCTAGACTTACCCAATTAAACTGTTCATGGAGCCTAATAGGACAGCTGTGGTGCCATAGAAAGAACAAAGATTTTGAAGCAAGAAACTTGAATTTGATTCCTGTTGTCTACTGTTTTCTGGCCTTGAGATTTTAGACAAATTATTTTAACATTAATCTACCAAAACCTCTCTATATATACAAAGAATAATTGAAATAATGTGAGCATGCTTTGTAAGTTATCAAATACCATATAAAAAGACCTATTGTTATGTGTATTTTGGTTTATATTGCATAGTAATCAACCCGTTCAGTTGGTCATAATTGTATTGCTGAACATTAGTTGCAAACAAAACATTCTTAGCATATGACTTAGTTACCTCCTTCAAAAAAAATGGAAGTATGGATTTCCGCAACTTTCTTCAGCTGTCTGTGTCCCTGGCCTCCAGAGCCTACATTGCCTTCCTACTGGACTTTGGTCTCTCCAAAGACTTGTGTTCAGCAAAAATTACCTTTCTTATTGAGTGGTGTATGTATTTCTGCCTTTGGTGCTTCGGAATAGTTTCCTTTCCATTCCTCATAGGGTTTAAATCTTCATAATTATTTTCTGTGTGAGGTCAGAGAGTTGCTGCTTCCTGACCTCCAGACTGAGATAGAGGGGCTCCAGTTCCTTTGTAAAGCCAACTTTTCTCTCTCCTTCTGTTCCCCTCCACTTATCCCCTACCCTGTTCCATGAGTTACTGTCTCCCATTCTGGTTTCCTTAGTCTCTTCTGCTAGTCCTAACTCTGTGCTTTGACCCGGTAAGTATGCTCAGGTCAAACACCCCTGAAAAGTTTTCAAATGTGAATCCCTTCTGTTGTCACATCTTGTATTTTTTTCCTTCAAAGAATGATTGCCTTTAACTCTTCAACTTCCATTCATTCCCCAGTTCACTATGATATATGATCTCGTTACCCTCTTAACTATTTTACTTTCGTAAAAACACTGGCCAACTTTCCCCTGCTAAATTCAGTGGCTTTTCAGCTCTCCTACGGCCTGACTGTTGATGAAACTGCAGACTGTACTCCTTTGGCTGCTGTCATGTATTCTTCCTGGGATTTCTTCCCTCTCCCCTATTTTTCTCTTAATCTCTCTGGCTGGTTTTTCTCCTATCAACCTGCTGCTAAAGCTTAGGGGTTATTCACTTCTCTGCTTGGTCGTCATCCCACCCTGCTTTTCTTTCCACAGTTGTTGGATTACGTAATAACCAAGTCCATACTGTTCCTCTTTCAGTCTATACTCTCCCTGAGATTTCATCCATTTCCATAACTATAGAAACTAATGAATGCCAGACTGTACCCTTGGACTTTGCTCCCTGGTTGCCGGTACCTCACATTCACCTTTCTCCCTAATTAAAATACTTCTCCTCTCCTCCTGCCTGCTCATCTTCTTGTGTCCCCTGCTGTATCAATGCCATCATGGCACCTTCCCAGTCCCTTATGCCAGAAACCTCCAGAATCATCCCTGACTCCTTCCTGACCATTCACATGTAATTCGGCACAATGCCCTGTCAGTTCTGCTTCTGCAATACCTTTTGCATACATCTGCCTGTTTTCATCACCACGCAGTCAGGTTTCTTTAAAATGAAACATAATTTAATGTGTCACCACCTCAACCTTATTAATTTTTATGACTTTTATTGCCTATAGGACAAAGTCTACAGCCCTTCGGCATGGCAAATGAGATTTTTTACAACCTGTTCCTAACCTTTTCCTGCCACCAGTCCTGACAAACTGTGTTCCCCAGCCACCTTAGGAGTCCTCACTGTTTTGTTTTTGTTTTTGTTTTTCCAAGATATTATTGATTTGACAGAGAGACAGCGAGAGAGGGAACACAAGCAGGGGGAGTGGGAGAGGGAGAAGCAGGCTTCCTGCTGAGCAGGGACCCCCCCACCCCATGCGGGGCTCCATCCCAGGACCCTGGGATCGTGACCTGAGCCAAAGGCAGACACTTAATGACTGAGCCACCCAGGCGCCCCTCTCACTGGTTTTCTGTATAGGCCTTATTTTTCAGTTTCACACCTTTACACCACTGTCACGTCTCTGCTTGGAGACCATTCACCTTCCACTCACTTTTCTCAGGAATCGTATCTTTGGGGTGCCTGGATGGCTCAGTCATTAAGAGTCTGGCTTTGGCTCAGGTCATGATCCCAGGGTCCTGGGATGGAGCCCTGTATTGGGCTCCCTGCTTAGCGGGAAGCTTGCTTCTCCCTCTCCTACTCCCCCTGCTTATATTCCATCTCTTGGTATCTCTCTCTCTTTCTCTGTATCAAATAATTAAATAAAATCTTTTTTTTTTTTAAAGGATCATATCTTTATGCTGCCTTTTTGGACCACATAGAATGATCAGTGCTGCAGCACTTTATTCGTGTCTCTGACACACTGTTTATCCTGGATTAAAGCAAACATAAGATCTTAAGGATCTTTTTAATTTCAGTATTGCCATGGCACAGTACCTGGAATATAGAATTTTGATAATTACTTACAGGATGAATATTTTCAAAGTAAAGTGAAAAAGAACTCAGCCAGTTCTCAGTGCAGACACTGAGTCTGCCAAGTGTCTGTGTTGTCTTGTGAACAGCTCATTGAGAGGTGGTTCAGAGCTTGATTTCTGGTGGGTCATGCCCGGGTTCAAACCCTCCCTGTAATGCTTCCTAGCTGTGGCGGTTTCCCCACCTACAAAGTGGTGACGACGGGGTGGCTGTGAGAATTTAATGTAAAGCACGTATCACAGTCCAGTACATCCTAATAATTTTAAGCTATTATTAAGAGTGTAATGTATTTTTAATGACTAACAGTAATAGTTATACTCTGTAGTCAAAAATGAGGTAAAAGAATGGCATGTTCTCACACGATCTTCCTAAGAGAACCTGTTCTTATCTTAACCAAGCTGATTACATTTTACCAGCAACAGTGGCTATCAGTCTGCTTTCCTCTCCTATTCTGTACTTACCTAGGAGGAGTGCTGTCCATTTCCTCCTGTTATCTGTTATTTTTATTATTCTTATTAATGCTCTTGAGATTCACTCTCTCCTTTACAAAAAGTTGAGTTTTAGATATAACAGTGATACCAAAAAGGAAGTTGAACTTGAAAGATAAGAATGGGTAAACCCAGGATAAGGATAAAAGTGGTGTTTGGATTAAGAAACTGAGGCAAGTAGAATCTAAGAAAGGTTCTAGTTTCATTAGGTCATTTGTCAAATATTTGTTGTTCCTTCATTCTATACAGGGCAAGTTGAGGATGCCTCTGGCTGGAGGGGCATCAGAATTGTTTAAGGCCTAATTTCTCTCTGTAAAGGTTTTTTAAAATCTTTTAAATAATTTTTTGAAATAATTGTAGATTTACATGCAATTGTAAGAAATAATAGATCCCTTGTATATCACTGCAAGGATTTTAAGTCTTATTAGTAATGAAGGTTGGGCCGCCTGGCTGACTCATTTGGTGGAGCAGCAACACTTAATCTCAGGGTCATGAGTTCCAGCCCCACGCTAGATATAGAGCCTAGTTAAAAAAAATTATGAAGGTGAGATAGTTCCTTGTATAACTGGTATGAAACCGCAGGTAGAAAGCAGTTCTTGACTTTGAAAAAGGTGAGATTTCTATACTTGCAGCTGTAATAAATAAGGTTTCATGCAGGTATCAGTTTTTAAGCCAAACCTCAGAGGATTACAATTGTTATTAGGTTGAGAATGGAAGAGGAGAAAGAAGTAAAACCCAGAAAGAGCTGGGTGAGAGGGAGGACCGGGTTCCTGCACCAAAGAGCAGAAAATCATCTAGACAGACAGACATATCTACATACATACATTTATTTATTTGTCAGAGAGTGCACAAGAAGTGGAGCTGCAGGCGGAGGGAGAAGCAGACTTCCTGCTGAACAGGGAGCCCCATGTGGGATTCAGCTGAGGACCCTGGGATCATGACCTGAGCTGAAGACAGACGCTTAACCTACTGAACCACCCAGAGGCTCCTCACTAGACTTTTAAATTGCACGCCTTTTGTGAATTGATTCTTTCTTGCTTTGAGTTTTTAGAACTCAAGTAATGATGAGCCTCTCCTTAATCTCAGGTCTAATTATTCCATTTTCTGTTTTTATAGAATACCTTGACTACTGAGAGTCTGACTTCTTGAAAAAAGTTTCTCTTGTGCTTTTAGAATGACAGTAGAGAACAGCATGAGCACAGCAGTGAAAGGCGGAGACGTGGCAACCCTGGGCCATTATCTAATGGACGACCCCAGGGTAACTCACGGCAGGTGGTGGAACAAGAAGAAGAAGAAGATGAAGAGCTGACGTTGAAATATGGCGCCAAACATGTGATCATGCTTTTTGTCCCCGTGACACTCTGTATGGTGGTAGTCGTGGCTACCATCAAATCAGTCAGCTTCTATACCCGGAAGGATGGACAGCTGTATGTATGAGTGTTTAATTATTCCCAAGACTGGTCTGGCTTTCCTTTTTAGTGTGTCGTCATCACCTTGGAGGTCTCTGCTCTGAGGGAGCACGAAGGCTGGAGAGTTTGTCTTCTCTGACAGCCAGAGCAGTTGACAGAATGAGGGGTTATTATTTGTTGCTTTAAGCAGAAAAAATGAGAGCTACAGAGTTCTATTTCATGTGTGGTGTCACTGGGCGAGGCTAAATTTATTTGAAATTGAACAGGTAAAGAGTTGAATATTAATCTTTTCCACCTCAGGGCCAATGGTCCCATTGTTCTTCTGCTAGAACATTCTTCCCTTTTCTAGATTTGATGGATGAATTCTTTTCATCGTTTTCATCTTTGCTTAAATGTTAAGTCCTCAAAGGTTATTTCCCTGATCCTTGTAACAGAATTAGGTCCTTCCGGATACTCTTTCTTATAGCAGCCTGTTCTTTTTCACTTGTCATGATATGCAAATATTTATTTACATTATTTAAGCCTGGTTTCCTTCTGTAAGGTAAGGCCTATGAGGGCAAATTGTTTCTATGACTAGTTATGTAACAAGTGCTCAACAACAACAAAAAAGTTGCTAAATGAAAGGATGAAGAATTAGTGCATGCTCCCGTTCTCTAGACTCCTGGGGGGATTGTTGTATAGGTTCTGTTGCTTTTGGTACGAGCCCTTTGCCTTCAAGAAAAATACTTTGATTCAGATTCACCTAATTTTGTCTCTAGAACTGTGTAGGGCCCCTATAGGGCTCAAACAAAGCTTTAAATGAATTTTGGAATTTGAATTAGCAAACTGTGTGGCGTTCTAAAAGCCAAGGTTTTAGCCCTTTGGGAGAAAGGCTAAGACAGGAGTAAAGGGCAAGGGTTGGAGACCACAGTCAAAAGAGACTGGGGAGTACTATCTGTATAGCTTAGAGTTAGTTTTGGCTGTATATTATAGAACAGGGTTAGTAAGCCATAGTGCCCACAGGACAGATCTGCCTGCTACCACCTATTTTTGTAAATAAAGTTTTACTGGGACATACTCATGTTCATTCATATATATTGTTCATTTATATATTGTCTATAGCTGCCTTCATAGTACAGTGGCAAGGGTTCAGTGGTTGCAACAGAGGCCATATAGACCACAAAATTTAAAATATGTCCTCTTTAGTCCTTAACAGAAAGTTTCCTGACTCTGTTATAGGAAATCAAAACAACTGGTTTAAATGGTATACGTATTTTATCTCTCTCCCAGAGAGTGGTACAGGGTGGTCAGTCCAGATTGGTAGTATGTCTTCACATTCCTCAAGGACTCAGGCTCCTTCTTTCCTTTTCCTTTGGCTTCTATCCTTTAGGCTATTCAAGGTTCCTTATTGGTACTGGAGCCCCAGTTCCTTATTGGTATCGAACTTCCTGTTCAATTCAGAAAACAGGAAGCAGGAAGTGGTGAGGGAGAAAAGGACCTAAGACTTACCTCCCAGCAGAATTAATGCCTTTCTTAGAAGTTCTACACAACACATCCGCTTATAACTCATAGGCCATACTTTGTGTCATGGTCACACCTAACTGTAAGGGAGTCAGAAATAAAGTCTCTTAGCTGGGAACGCTGGAACCTGAAATAAAAGTGTGTTTATGTGAATGAGAAACCAAGGGGAAGATGGGTATGTGACATTATGTTAAAACAACTCCAGTTGTAGTTACCCTGTGGGTGAAAAAAATAATTGTAAGCCATTATTGTATAAGCCACCTTCCTTTGACAAGTAGTTTAGGTAGTTTATGTGGTAGAATCCAGTTCTCTAAACAAATCACTAATAAGCTGTGGAGAGAGAACATTTGATAAGTAATGATTTCAGTGTAAAGCATCCACTAGATGGAGCCAGTGTCTGGCTCACAAAAGTCCACCTCTCCACATTTTAGATCTCTCCTTTTATTTTGAAGCACTTGTTTTAGAGTATAGCTAATTTTCTTAGCTAAAATTCTTGGCCGGATTGCTGAGATGGAGAAAAGTCATATCAGTTGAATCAAGGAACTAAAACTGGTGTTGGAGAGGGAAGTGGTTTGAGATACCCATTAACACTTACTTCGCACTTTTGTATTTTGTTTTATTACAGAATCTATACGCCATTCACAGAAGATACAGAGACCGTGGGGCAGAGAGCCCTGCACTCGATTCTGAATGCTGCTATCATGATCAGCGTCATTGTTGTCATGACTATTCTCCTGGTGGTTCTCTATAAATACAGGTGCTATAAGGTGAGCGTGAGACGTGGAACTTTGCTTTCCAGCATGTTCTTTTTGTGATTGGGTTTTCTCCTGTCACCGTACTTGGTCCAGTAGAGAAAGGAACTTTATATTCTAGAACTGATTTGTTTGCTTTTCCCCCTTATCGTAGAACATTTAAAAACACAAAAAGACATTATGGGGAAAAATTTTCTTAACATATTCTAAATGTTTTTAACATTTTGATTTGTAGTACACTTAGGACATTCCAGATTAAGTCCTAAGACCTTTGTGAATTCCCTCATTCGCAAATAGTACTGTAGGATATAATTGTCCCCATAAAGTAATATAACTTAAAAATTTCAGATTTTCCTGAGTGCAGACCACTAGAGCTTCCTTCAGACACTGATGTTAAACTCATTGGTGACTGGTTACATTCCCATTTCTACACTGGGAGCCATGCATTCCCTCACTGGCTCTCCTTCAGTAGCACTAGCTCTTTCCTTGGGCAATAAGGGTAGGAGAGATTGTGTAGCAAAGACACAGGGCCAACCCTCCCAGCCTCTGCTTGCTTTGCTCAGCCTCTAGCTGAGGGATTCACTCTTAAATTTTAGCCACCTGCCACGTATTTCAGGTGCATGCCTCCGAGAAATCACAAATTATTACAAGCCATGAGACTTTAGGATCTTTCTCAAATAAAAGAAATAAATGATAACTGTCCAGATATTGAAGTCTACTCTTTTCCCCTCTAGTACTTATGTCTATATATGTTTAACGTAATTAAAATAAAATGTTTAATAAGTATGTGTCCTTTCTTAACTTTTACTTTGGCACAAGCATTTTTCCATATTTAAATCCTCACAAAATGTGTCTAAAGGCTATGTAACACTTGACTCAATATGAGTGTATTTTAATTTACTTACCCTATTTTCCCTGATGTTGGACATTTAAGTCATATGCATTTTTTTACTACTCTAAAAAACAATGAATGCCTTTATGGAGCCTTTTTAATTTTTCAAATTATTTCCTTAGGGTAAAATCCTCAACACAGAATTTATGGGGCAAATTATCTACATTTTTAAATTTTTATTTTATTTATTTGATAGAGAGTGCAAGAGAGCAAGAGAGAGCAGCTGTGGTGGGGAGGGGCAGAGGGAGAGGGAAAAGCAGACTCCCTGCTAAGCAGGGAGCCCGCCATGGGGCTTGATCCCAGGACCCTGGGATCATGACCCAAACCAAAGATGCTTAACTGACTGAGCCACCCAAGTGCCCCATCTACATTTTTTTAAATTATCATGGTGTGCAAAATTCCTTTTTTCAAAATGATAGTATCAATTTGTACTTAACATTAGTAGTCAATGAGACTGTCTTACCTTAACCTTTGACAGCACTGAATTTTTTTAAATTCTGTGCTAATTTTTATAAGCTAAACAAAATGCCTTCATTTGCCTTTGGTTAATTACCAGTAAGATCAAATACCGTTCCAGTGTTGACGAACTTTAAAATTATACACAATTTAGCCTTGCTTGTTGAACGTTTGAGTGGGTAGAAGTGTTAACCCGAGTGATGACCCTCTGCAGTCTGACGTTAGCAAGTGGAAAAGATTGAAGACAAAGGTGTCTATGATCATGGGAGGTCGTCATCAATACTTAGAAAATCAGAGAGCAGATGCTGTAAACCCTGTTGCAGAGCGTCCTCCTACCCCTGTTGAAATATCCTCATGGCAGTTGCTTTTTCTGCATATATGTGTTTACCTGCTAGTTCTGCTTCTCTGCTTTATTAGACTCATTTTGTGACTTTTCTTTTTAATATTTTATTTGTGTATTAGAGGGTACAAGTGGGGAGAGGGTTAGAGAAGCAGACTTCCCACTGGGGAGGGAGCTCAATGTGGGGCTCGATTCCAGGACCCTGGGATCATGACCTGAGCTGAAGGCAGACACTTAACCGACTGAGCCACCTGGGTGCCCTTCACTCTGTGACTCTGATCTGGATTATATGCTACTTTCGTTCTTCGCATTTTATGGGGAGTCTGTATCCTGTTTAGAGTCATACCCACACCTGCACACCTTAAGGATGAGCCCATAAATTCATACCAGTTATAAGTTTGCTTTCTTGAGCCTTCTTTTCTGTGATCTCCCTGGTACTTTTTGGTTCTTTTGGATGTCCCTGTTCCATTCCTCCAGCCAGAAAGCTGGTTTTATTTTACCAACGACAGTGCCAAGAAGTGGTAGGGCAGAGAGAAAAGTAAAGCAAGTGCCATCTGCCCCACTTTGGGGGAACTACCGCTCCTCCAGTTAGAGAGGAAGCTTCCCCTCACTCTGAATGTTAGGCTCCTGCAACCCTCAGTGCCACCCCCGAAGGACTGTTTGATAGCCGGATGTGAGAGGATGGTGAAGTGAGATTTTTGCATTCTTTTTTTGGTGTTAAGAGACCTCTTTCCTGTTGCTTATCCAGAAGTAGACTTCTCCTAGAGCTCCCACCATCTTGCTAATGCCCATTTGGGGTTGCAGTGAGTTTGATGGAGGAGGCTAGTACTGGAGGGGAAAACGTGCTAAACTCATTTCCAGTTCGCCAGCCCAGCTGACTGTTCACTTGTCAGAGCCCTCACCTAGCGGCTGCATGCCTTCTGGCCAGCTCTCATGGTTGCATTCGGCAAGAGAGAGGGGAGATGTGTGCTCGCTCCATGGCGCCTCAAACCTGTCTTGATATATTTTGGTCAGTTTTGTGCATCTTTTAGTTACATCTCATTTTAGACTGTCTAAAAAGGGTTTATTTTCAGCCACATTTCCACATTTATTTGCTCATGTTCTGTTGTTAACATTAAGTTCAAGTCTTAGCAGGCACAGCCAATTCTATAGGAACAAGTTGTTTGCTTTGATTTCTACTCCAAAATAAAAGGAGCTTTTTTTTTTTTTTTAAAGATTTTATTTATTTATTTGACAGAGAGAGATCACAAGTAGACAGAGAGGCAGGCAGAGAGAGAGAGAGGGAAGCAGGCTCCCCGCCGAGCAGAGAGCCCAATGCGGGACTCGATCCCAGGACCCCGAGATCATGACCCGAGCCGAAGGCAGCGGCTCAACCCACTGAGCCACCCAGGCGCCCCTA
>NW_019154104.1:20523865-20619139 GCF_002288905.1 Enhydra lutris kenyoni | reverse complement strand
AGAGAGAGAGAGGGAAGCAGGCTCCCCGCCGAGCAGAGAGCCCAATGCGGGACTCGATCCCAGGACCCCGAGATCATGACCCGAGCCGAAGGCAGCGGCTCAACCCACTGAGCCACCCAGGCGCCCCTGAAAGGAGCTTTTGAGTCAGAAATTCAGAAACTTGCCAGGACCTGTTTGGAAATAAACCTGGAGGATTTATTGTCAGTGGTTGGTTGTGCAGTGTCTGTGAGAAGCACAAGAAGTTGAAAGACCAAACAAACTTGAAAAAGGTGGAAACTGAAAAGGCAGTTAATTATTTACATATCACCGTTGGAGACGGAACTATGTAACTTATTAAAGCCATGTGATTTCTGGCCTGGACAGTTCAGGGTTTAGAGGAGATGCTTGCTGTTCTATACTGAAGCAGGGCTCTTTTCTTTCAGAGCCTTTAGCACAGGAAAAGCTGAACTAGGGATTTTTGCAAGATGAGGAAAAAGCCTGTTTTACACATGATGTTCTAGGAAAAGGGGAAGTGCTATTTAGTCATCATCAGAAGAGGCTTTGAATTCAGGTAATAATTCAGAAAATCATAACATCAGTGACCAAAAACCATTATCATAGACAGAGTATAGACAGAGGGCATTTAATATCTTTACAATATGAAGAGCATTTATAAATCATTCAGAAAATTATGAACACGAACATTATAGAACATTAGAGCATGTAGCTCTTGATCTCGGGGTTGTAAGTTTGAGCCCCACATTGGGTATAGAGATTACTTTAAAAAATAAAATCATAAAAAATATTATGAACATTCTAAGAAATTTTTAAAAAACCCAAGCCAGAAGAATTACAAAGGAAATAAAGATGGCCAGGAGAGAGAGAGACAGATGTGTATATATGTTTCCTCAATGGTGAAAACAGAAACATATTAAAATAATAAATTAACATATTTCACCTATTGATGTGGTGAAGATTAATACAGGTTTTTTTTGTGAAGTCACTAAGCCAATATGTATCAATAGTAATTAGAAAAACTGTACACTTTTTGATTCCATAATTTTGCTTTCATGATGTATCTAAGAGAAAGAATCTGAAATGCAGAAAAATATTTCCACGCTAGGGTTTTTATCCTAGCATAAATTATAATTAGAATAAAATAGAAAACCATAAGTTCCATAAGAAATACGGAATAAGAAAAGGTTAAATAAATAAGAAAAGTTTAAATAAATAAGAAAAAAAGGCTAAATAAATAAGAAAAGGTAAAATTGTGGATTCATCCATATACGTAGAATATTATAATTTAGTCATTTAGAAATCATATTTTCACCCATCAATAAGGATTGGACAGCTGGGAGGCCCCACACGAAGGACTGAGGACTCTAATTTTATAAAAATCATATTTTCAAAAAGTATTTGGTGGCATGAGAATGTGTCTGTAATAAAAAAAAGTTTTAAAAAGCAGAATGCTAAACTATATTACTTGATTATAATGTTGTTAAAAGGCTTTTATGCATGCAGACAGAAAACATGACTGAAAAAAACACATTAATTGGTTGTCACTGGTCAGTGGGAATGGTTTTCTTCCTTTAGTGTTTCTTTAGCTTCTCAGTGTTATACATATATGTTACTTTTGTATTCAGAAAAGTACTTTCTTAAACACAATCCCCATGTTCCCTTGCTGAAAAAAATAAGGTAAAGAGCATTTCTCAAGAAAAATTAGTATTTCTAATACTCAGTATTTACTCTGACCTTTAAGTTGAGCTTAATACTCAGTATTTACTCTGACCTTTAAGTCGAGAGTACCAGTGTACATCTTCCACTTTATAAAGCTTTTCTGTTTTGTAATATTTCATCTACTTTTTAGTTTTACAACCTGGATTATCTCTGAAGTGGAGGCTTGTAAGCACAACGGGGTGGGAAGCATGCAGGGAGCTTCCTTTCTGCTTAAGCTTTATTGGTTTTTCTGCTGATAAAATAGAGCGGGCTCCCTATAGAATATTTTGCTAAACTTGAATATTTTCAGAGGGAAATGTGCAGGTGTCTTCAATTTACTTTGCTATGTATTAAAAATAAAAAGGAGAAATGGATAGAAATGCTACAAAGTGAGTATATCAAAATGTGAATGGTGGCTGTAAAATTCTTTAAACTTTGCTATGTGTTTGAAAAAAATTTTTTGTTTGAAGATTTCATTTATTCGAGAGAACGAGAGAGAGAGAGAGAGAACGCGCGCACGCTCAAGTGGGGAGGAGGGGCAGAGGGAAAAGGAGACTCGGAACTTGATCCCAGGACCCTGAGATCGTGACCTAAGCTGAAGGCAGACACTTAACTGAGGCACCACTTGAAATTTTTTATAATAAATTATTAGGGGAGATTTTTGTGGAAGGACACCAGAAATTAAGTTTGTTTATTCAGATAGTCAATTTAGAATATTCGAATGTCCAAAGAATACCAACTTCCATGTAAAGGCATTCTTTTAACTTTTCCCCTAATTGTACCACTTAAAAAGTTGTCTTTCTATCTGTCTTTCTCTCCCTTCCTTTCTTTCTTAAGTTTTTTTGTTTTGTTATTTTTTTTTGACAGAGACACAGCTAGAGAACATAAAGAGGGGGAGTGGGAGAGGGAGAAGCAGGCTTCCGGTGGAGCAGGGAGCCAATACAGGACTCAATCCCGGGACCCTGGGATCATGACCTGAGCTAAAGGCAGACGTTTAACGACTGGGCCACACAGGTGCCCCTGAAGTTGTTTTAAAGAGAGAGAGGCAGCAAGAAGTTTTAAGAAATCTTTTCTTTCAAAAGAATTAATAATTACAGATCACCTTGGGTGATCAGAAAAAAACCACAAGAGAAAATTAACATATATTTTGATCATAACTAGATTTTGATACGTTAGAGCCTGATTATTGAAACAACTGAATCTGGGAGGTGGGTGTGGGAGATCTTTTTTTTTAATGAAGACAAAATAATATTCCAATTTAGAAATGATTTTGGGGGGGGTGCCTGGGTGGCTCAGTCGGTTAAGCATCTGCCTTGGGCTCAGGACCCTGGGGTTGAGTCCCACATCGGGCTCTTTGCTCAGCTGGGAGCCTGCTTCTCCCTCTGCTTGTCATGCCCCCTGCCTGCACACTCCCCCTCTCTCGCTCGGGCAAATAAATAAATAAAATCTTTAAAAAAAACTTTAAAAAAAGTTAAAATGGCTATATAACTTAAAAGGCCTATTTTTTAAAATACAGTTAATGTATATATATGTAAGTCACTTAATGGACTGTGGTTTTCAGTTTCATTGAATTTTCTTTTATTCAATTTATTTCTGTTGATTTCAGAAATACCACAAAAATTTTCCATTGAAAATATTGCTGCTTTAAGCTTTAAATGTTGACTATTAGCTCTGTTGATAATTTATTTTAGAATGCATTATTGGGACGCCTGGGTGGCTCAGTTGGTTAAGCAGCTGCCTTCGGCTCAGGTCATGATCCCAGCGTCCTGGGATCGAGTCCCACATCGGGCTCCTTGCTCGTCAGGGAGCCTGCTTCTCCCTCTGCCTCTGCCTGCCATTCTGTCTGCCTGTGCTCACTCTCTCTCCCTCTCTCTCTCTCTCTCTCTCTCTCTCTCTGACAAATAAATAAATAAAATCTTTAAAAAGAAAATGAAAAAAAAAAAAAAAGAATGCATTATTTTAAAAATTTCACATGTTTCTAAAGGAACAAGTGTGCGTATATGTCTTGCTGAATTTTCTGGTTTTTTTTTTTTTTTTTAAAGATTTAATTTATTTATTTGAGAGAGAGACAGTGAGAGAGAGCATGAGCGAGGAGAAGGTCAGAGGGAGAAGCAGACTCCCATGGAGCTGGGAGCCCGATGCGGGACTCGATCCCGGGACTCCGGGATCATGACCTGAGCCGAAGGCAGTCATCCAACCAACTGAGCCACCCAGGCGTCCCATGAATTTTCTGTTTTCTATTCTGAGTAGTTTAGCACCAAAAAGTTCCAGTATAAATATGCACTAATCCCAAAGTCAGTTTGAGTTCTGCCATTTGAAAAGAGTAACATACACAGAAATAATATATGATTTTTGAAGAAATTTGCCTTCCTTTAGGATATGGGATCTGTTAATTATATTGAAATGCTTTCTTTTTTAGGTCATTCATGCCTGGCTTATTATTTCATCTCTGTTGTTGCTGTTCTTTTTCTCATTCATTTACTTGGGGTAAGTGGTGAAATACTTAATCTGGTTTTCAGGAATTAACCGTGTTTGAGCTGTTTAAACCCATGTACTTTGTTGATGAAATACTATTAAAATATGATCATTTCCATATATAGTTTGTACTTGATATGTTTAAGGCTGGTTAGTATTATGAAAAATATGTATTTTTTCATGGCTGCACTAAATTTCATTTTACGAAAATAACATCCTATGTCCTAGCTATATAAAATGTATTGTGGGTGTTTAATTTTTCTAATTTCAGCTATTTTAAACTAGGGTTTCTTTCCATTGTGGTGTTTTATTTTATTTTTCAAGGTTTTATTCATCTGAGAGAGACAGTATGAACGTAACAGGTGGGGAGAGACAGAGGGAGAAGCAGACTTCCTACTGAGCAGGAAGTTGGACATGGGGCTTGATCCTGGGACTGGAATCAGGACTTGAGCCTAAGGCAGAGGCTTAACCAACTGAGCCACCCAGGCGCCCCATCCATTGTGGCATTTTAAGTGACATGTGGCCTTTTTTTAGTTTTTGTACTTACTTTTACAGCTATGACCTGTGATACTGGTTTCCTATTTATATGAATGATACAGAGCTTTCTGTTAAAGTAAGCTCAACTTGAGAGAAAAAGTGAATTTAAAGAAAACTGTTAAATAGCACAGGTTGATATAAGATATGGTAAAAATATGAAGATAGGCTATGAATATCTAATCTGAGGGAACCATAGTTCTGAACAATATTTTAATGAAAATTAGTGTACATAAATATTTTTAGATTTCTGTTTAATTTTTTTCAGGGAAGTGTTTAAAACCTACAATGTTGCCATGGACTACATTACTGTTGCACTCCTGATCTGGAATTTTGGTGTGGTGGGAATGATTGCCATTCACTGGAAAGGGCCTCTGCGACTCCAGCAGGCATATCTTATCATGATCAGTGCCCTCATGGCTCTGGTATTTATCAAGTACCTTCCAGAATGGACAGCGTGGCTCATCTTGGCTGTGATTTCAGTATATGGTAAAACTCAAGACTGACATTTTGTTCATCACAGAAGTACCTCACTGGTGTGTTTCCCTTCCTTTTCCAGTTATCTTGACTTAGGAAAGTGGTAACAGTTAACATCCCATAGCTTTTCAGCAAATAATTAATTAGCTAGAGTATCTTTTTCTTGTAAAGATTTCCTTTCTTTTTGAGGTCGAGTTCTTTAAGAATGTTTTCTTACTGCCCACAATTTAAGCCAGTGAGCGATTAGTGGAAGGATCCAGACTTCTGCTCAGAAGACTGAGGTTTAAATCCTGTCTCCACCACCAGCAGTCTTTGTGACACTAAGAAAGAGCCTCATACTCCTTGAGCTTCAGTTTCCTCATGTAGAAAATGGGCACAGTGCTTCCCAGAGGTGTAAGAGTTAAGAACCTATGTTGAAAAGCACTAGCAGAGTGCTTCACACACTTAAAATGCTCAGTTAGTTTTTAAATCAAAAATTAGGACTTCCACTTTTTATAAGGCAACTTGGGTAGAATTATCTTTGAAAAATAAAACTTATTTGGGCCGTGTGAGATTCAAATTCATTAACAACCAGTGTCACATGGGTTCCAAACAGTCCCAGAGTATCCTTGACATGAAGGACAAAAGCCGCTGTGTAGGTGTGAGCTCTGTGGCTTTCACCCAGCATGAAAGCCAAAAAGGGATCCACTTTCAGCGGTCAGAGGTCAGTATGTGCTCTCTAGATTATAATTTTATCCCTATTCAAATGCTTACTAAAATGTCAGGTGCCCTGGAGTAGAATCCTCACCATGCCCACTTATTTGATGAAGAAAAAGTCCATGGAAATAGAATTAAATTGGTTCTGTTCTCGTATTTGAGCAGTCAGTCCTAGAACTGTAGCCATGTACTCTGTGTCTTTCCTAGAGACCTTAGGTGATAGGGCATTGATGGTTTACAGAGTCCTCATCTATCATTGCACTGCTTTGCTCGGCCAGCTCTGGCCCCCATCCAGTCAGCAACTGATAAATACGTTGCATTCAGAATATTATTAACATGTTCTTCTGTTCAGTGCCTTTTTCAACAGCTACAGTTCGCCTTCACCTTCAGAGGGACACGCTCTATCTCTACCTGGCTGCTGGTGGAATTCTTCCACAGCCCTACCATTGCATACAATTTTTGTTGGCTAGATCTTAACCACATCCAACTTTTTCCAGGAGCACAGATGGAACATCACATCGATGATATTTTCCTCTGAAGAGATTCATTTCACATATTCATTGAAGACATACAAATATTCACACAGGAGCTCAAAAAAAGGGGGTGGGCATTTACCTGTACATTGTACAAGGCTTTGCCACCCCAGTTGAATTCCTGAAAATTATTTGGTAAGCTGAAGGCTTCTGTATCTCTGACGCTGTCAGGAAATAGCAACAGAGCCTCCCCGTACCCACAATGTTAAAACAAGCCCAGTATCTTTTAGGCCTTTTTGGGATCTGGAGCAGCATATTCCTCATTTACAAATTTCACTTAAGCCTATGTATACTGTTACAAATTGGCCCATCTTGAATTGGGGCCCCCTACAATAAATGGCTCTAGAATCTGTCTAGATGTAAGCAAACAGTCGCTTCCATCAATGTCCCCTCCAGAGAATCATTCACTCTAGAAGCTATAGCAACCTCCTCTCACACCTTAAATCCCTAGACCGCCTGTGATGGATTCTGGTGGGAGAAACTGTTCTCCTCAGTCCCGTGCTGTACACAGTTAGAGAAGCAGTTGGAGAGTACATACTGAGCTCTCCTGGAAATAGGTTCTCATAGGTCCTGAACCTGTGAAGTTCCACGTTGTTCTGTGGGACATGGAGGCAGCATTCTATAAGCCCAGGCCAGCTACCAGGGCCTCCCTGCTACAAGATAGAGCTAAGTCTGGGCCTTCCGGAGTATCACACCTAAAAGAAAGGTGGCCTCTTCTGTCCTCAGTCCCTTACTAGTTGACAAAGTGCTAGAGGAGCTTACCCCTTTCTCTGACCTGTGGCTACTGGGGGAGCCCTTCGGGACCAAGTGAACAGCAGTGGGAGTTTGGACCCCTCATGCACACCATCAGAATTACATGTGATGCAGCTTACTCCCTGACGGCTTCTCCTTTTCATTACCTAATCCAGATATCCTTGATCAGAGAGTGGGGTCCAGGGCTCAGCAAAATTCGATGAACTTCAGCAGGTCATCTTATCCTAGCCTACAGTTGGCTCCATCCGTGCATTTTTACAGACTCTGGAGCCATTGCCATGGTTTAGTCATCTGGTCCCACCAATGATAGCAACAGCAATTACTTATCCAAGGTTTTCCTCTTTGAGGAAAATGGCTGTGAGAACCTCTGGCTTCACAGATGCTCAAAATATTTATCAAGGTTACAAATATCTCTGTGTATATTAAAGCCACAGTACAAGCCTCACTTTCTCCATTGTGGACTTCCAGACATTGTTAATAGTGCCCATCTCACCTGTAGAAGTATACAATGCTGGGCTCCTGACCAAGAATTTCAGTGGGACTTTCACCGTTCCCACCAGCCTTGGGCTACAGACCTCACAGAGCACCATTGTGACATATTCAAGCAAGTTAAAATTTAATTAAATGAAACATGGCATCTATCTATCATCAGTCAGACATTAGACATAAAGAGTCTGGTTCTATTTTTGTATGTTCAAAAACAAAAACAGCGCTCGTTCTTTAGGCAGCCATGTCTGGCTCAATCCAGGCTCCTCTCCTTTCATTTTTTGGCTGTGTAACTAGCACAGTGATCAACTTTTAAGTGAAGATTAAATGAAAAAATACATATAATACACTTAGAACAGTATCAGTAAATGTTAGCTGTTATTTTTTAAAATATATAATCCTGTAAAGTAGTCAAGGCAGTACTTCCTGTGTTACTGCTAACAGACCTGAGATTTAGAGAGAGAAGGTGTTTGCCCAAGCTTATAGAATCAGAATCCCAGGTCCAGCATTCTTTCTACTGCATTACAGTATTTCTCCCATCAACACTCCTTCTTCCATACATGATACAAATGATTATTTCTCCAGACCTTTGAGTTCCTTTAAAGTAAGAGACTTTTGTGTCCATGATTTACAGGAGTGATTCTCAAGTCCCTTTTTACAACGTCTGAAGATTTTTAAGTTTGTCCCACAGGTTCTAAAATTTTTGAAACAAAATTCACTTTGATTGCTCTAAAAATAAGGTAGTTTATCATTTAGCACTTCTGTTAGGGGCAGCACGTCATAAAGCCAAGACAGTTACAGGATATGCAGCTTCAAACAGGTTGAAAAGCTCCTTATTTCAGAGCATGGCAAATCTCCCTTTTCTCATCCCAAACAAATCAAAGTGGAAGCAGTGAGAGCAGAGACCTCTGTCTCTGTGTGTGTGTGTGTGTTTTATTATATTAGTGGTAGTCGATGTAATATTCAAGGAGACGTGACCACTTGCAGTTATGAGGGGATTTTTTACTTAAATGCATCTGAATGATGGTGATGGCAGCATTAGCTATGATGTCTTCCTTCACAAATTTAGCTACACCTGTTTTAATATTTTTAAATGTTTGAGATTTTCTGTACTTCTATATTGTGAATTTTTATGGCACAAAAAATGTAAGAAAAATCACTGTTGATGGAAAGAGATGGTGGAAGAATTAATAGTTTAGGCAGATTGCTCCTATTCTGAGTTGCTGTTTTGGTAAAATAAGTTACTTTTCAGTACCACATGCATTTAAGACCTGATACTGTGAAGTGCTTTAGACAGAGGTACAAAGAAATACTAAAAGGATTTCATGCAAAAATTTATTTTGTTTTGTTTAAATTTACTGTCCTTTAATTCAGGTATCCCTAAGTAGTACATACACTATTTTTAAAAAGGAGAGGGAATGAGTCCTGTTAATCTGCTCTTCATATTTTGAAAAATTCAGTCATCCCCTCTATTAAATTCCTCTTGTTGTAAAGCTTCCATCTGTGGCCCATAGAAATGATTTGTTCAGAAATAGCTTCTCTTTGTTTTTGCTTATTGGAAGTTGACAACTGCTGTAGAGTAGTTCTGTCTTGTCATTATCTCTGCCTTTTTTCTTCAAACTCAGAGAAGACTTGTTCCTGGAACTCTGTGATGATACACTGTAAACCAACCAAATAGGCAAAAACCAAAACGAAGTTTACACGGATCCTCTGTGTGGTTTTTGTAGGTTTTTTTCCCACCAGTTTACCTCCTGTTTATTTCATATTGGTTCAGCATCTTCCTGTGTAAAGAAGACATTAACCCTTTTCCCTTGGTTAATTCCTCCCTGACACACCCATTTGTAAACTTAGCCAATACATTTTTGCAGACTTCTTCTTTTTTTTTTTTTTTTTTTTTTTTTTTTTTTAATTTTCCCTTTCTAGATTTAGTGGCTGTTTTGTGTCCAAAAGGCCCACTTCGTATGCTGGTTGAAACAGCTCAGGAGAGGAATGAAACTCTCTTTCCGGCTCTTATTTACTCCTGTAAGTATTTTGGAATGATGTTAAATTACTACTCAGCTTATAATTTATAGGAACTCAAACACATGTAATTATGGTCATTATTACACTTTTTCTCATCTTAAATGCATGACATTAGGAGAACTTCTACACATCCCTGTTTCCTTGCAAATTATTGTCTTCCATCTGACACTGGTTCAAGAGAGTTTTCAGTAGATATAGAAATAGAAGAAATATTTAGAGAGTGGGGAGCCATTACTCTCAACTAAAATCTTATTAGTTTGGGATGTCTGGGTGGCTGAATCAGTTGGGCATCTGCCTTCAGCTCAGGTCATGATCCCAGAGTCTGGGGATCAAGTCCCACATCAGGCTCCTAGCTCAGCAAGAAGCCTGCTTCTCCCTCTGCCTGCCGCTCCCCCCTCTGCCTGCCGCTCCCCCTGCTTATGCCATCTCTCTCTCTTTTTGACAAATAAACAAAATCTTAAAGAATAAATAAAATAAAATCTAATTAGTCAAGAGTTATTGAGCCACTTACTACAGAGGAATCTTGCCCTAGCTTACCCCAAAAATCGTACTGTTCCCTCACAATGTGCCCCTTTTGGTTATTTTGGGATGCTGTTCTTCCTAATCATTCAGTACATATGCATTTGGGCATTGACCTTCTGCCACAGAGCACTGTGGGGGACATAAAGAGGTTTAAGATGCTCTGCCTTACCCAGGACTCCTTTGCTTATACTTTAGGGGTGAGATAAGACAATGTATAAACATCCAGCATTGTTGCCAGATTCAGAGGAGGCACAATTGAAGTGTAAAGAGAGATGAGAAGAAGGAAAACCTGGCTGGGGAAATAGGGAGGGCTTTGTGGATGAGATAGCATTTGTATTAAACCTTTTAAGGATGGTGGAATTTGGGGCGCCTGGGTGGCTCAGTGGGTTCAAGCCTCTGCCATTGTCTCAGGGTCCTGGTCCTGGTCCCTGTATCGGGCTCTCTACTCACCAGGGAGCCTGCTTCCCCCTTCTCTCTCTCTGCCTGCCTCTCTGCTTACTTGTGATCTCTCTCTGTCAAATAAATAAAATATTAAAAAAAAAAAAAAGGTGGGATTTCAGCAAACACACATGGAAGAGTTGATTCCGTAAGTGGGCTTGTCGCAAAGAATGGCTTTGAGACAGAAGTATGGGGCATCTTTATCAAGTTTCAGGTGTTTAGATTGACTAGAACATGGAGTAAAATAGGGGAGAGTTCTAGGAGGATGAATTTGGAAAGGGCAGATTAGGGCAAGATCAGGGATAGCTTTGGGGGGCTGGTTTAGATATCTGTATGCTCTTTGCTGATCGCTGGGGAATCAGAGGTTCTTGAGCACAAGAGTTATGTGATCAGAGCTGTGGCTCCGCAGGCTTGCAGCATTGTGCAGGCTGATTTATGGGTGGTGAGAACCGAAGTAATGGCTAATAACTAAGCAGATACTGTTGTAATCTAGGAGGGGAATAATGAGGGTCTGAACTGTGGTATTGTTAATGGCAGATCCAGGAAGAGGACTGATTGATGAGAGGTTGTACAGGTAGAATCAGTAGTTCTTAGCAACTGATGAGAGAAGTTTCAGGCCTGAAGGAAAAGTGATGAAGAGGGGTGTTGTTCTTGGTTCAGGAACGTTTCGTTTTCTCTGTGGCCATATCTTCCTTAGTTGGTGGGACCTGTGAACCAGGTAGAAATGCCCAGCGTGAGTTTAGAAGTGAAGTTCTAGTGCTTGGGGAAAGGTTGATCAGAGGTACAGAATTGAGAGCATAGCAGTGGCCATTGCAAATTCGGGAGTGGTTGAGCAGTTCAATAGAAGTAGATGAGAAGATGTTAAGGAGAGAACTCTGTCAGCTCCTGTGCTTAAAGAGTGAGAAAACGAAGAGACAACAACAGTAAAGGGAAGAAAAGAAAATTGGGGTAGCTGGGATTTTTCACTTAACAGTATCAGGACATGTTTTCCATGTCAGCACGGGAAGAGGCTACACAGTATTCTCTATGTAGGTACTCAGCAAAGGGTGTCCTTGTTGATCTTCTTCTGTCACGAACAGTGCTTGCAGAGATCATCCATCTTCGTGAAATTTTTGGTATGATACGTTTTTAAAAATGGAATTGCTAAGTCAAAGCATGTGTGTAAATTTTGATGGATCCAAATTACCTCCTAAAAAGGCTATACCAGTTTATCTGTCCTTTAATAGTGTAAGGTACCACTTTCCTTATACCTTCAGTATTATGTGTGTGTGAAACTAAGAGGCAAAAAATAACCTCTTGTTTTATTTTGATTTTGGCTTATTAACTAATAATTATTAATGAGTATTTGGACTTTTTTCATGTTTTTTTTAGCTACATACTTATATTTCTTGTTTTGTGACTGGGTATAATCTTTTCTATATTTTCAAAATTTATAATTGCATAAGTAATGCATTAATGTGTTATGCTGGAAGAAAATTAAATATTGTAAAGAAAGCTAAATTTCACCATAACTGTCATCTCTAATCTTAATACCTTACCAAGCAGTTACCCTGTTACCAGTTTGATGTAGGGTTTTTGTTTGTTTGCCTAATTTTCTGTTGGGTTATTGGAAAAACAGTTTCAAGAAGAACATCAAATGCTCTAGAAGAAGCCAAAGATGAGGACTAAGTAAACCATATAGAATTTAGTGCCTTGGATGTCTTCGGTGACATTTAAGAGAACAATTTCAGTAGAGTGGTAGGGCTAGAAGCAGTGCTCCCAAGGGAAGGCAGTGTGTCTGTGTTTTGCTGTTGCTGGCAGTGGAAGTTATGGTATAGCAAGAGAATGGGTGGTGAAGGAGGGGAGGTTCAGTAAACATCCCCTACTACAGAGATT
This sequence comes from Enhydra lutris kenyoni, assembly GCF_002288905.1. NCBI lineage: Eukaryota > Metazoa > Chordata > Mammalia > Carnivora > Mustelidae > Enhydra > Enhydra lutris. Next base: position 20,606,633 of record NW_019154104.1, on the reverse strand, counting down.
GTTGTCACACACGCAGGGCAGTGGTGACCTGAGGGGAGAGCAGGCCTGAGGAAAGGTGTAGAAATTGCTCTGAGGGGTGCCTAGGTGGCTCAGTCAGTTAAGCGGCTGCTTTCAGCTCAGGTCATGATCCCAGGGTCCTGGGATCAAGCCCCACATGGGGTTCCTGTGCCTGCCTGCCGTTCCCTGTGCTTGTGCGCTCACACTCACTTGCGCACATGGGCTCTGTGTCAAATAAATAAAAATCTTTTTTTTAAAATATTCTCTTTATTTATTGGACAGAGGGAAAGAGACATCGAGAGAGGAGATCAGGCAGGGGGAGAGGGAGGGGGAGAAGCAGGCTTGCCGCAGAGCAGGGAGCCCAATGAGGGGCCGATCCCAGGACTCTGGGATCATGACCTGAGCCAAAGGCAGACACTTAATGACTGAGCCACCCAGGTGCTCAATAAATAAAAATCTTGCCCAAAAAATTGCCTTGAGAGTTCAGGAAGAGGAATTAAAGGAGAACAGGAAAGACTTGGAAGGAGGGAAGAGGAAGACAAAAGCAGAAGGTAGTGAGACTTAATGAAAGAGAGAGGTAGAGTTGGGAGCATGTGGTAGTTGACCTTGTTTTCTTGTGAACTCAGTGTGAGATCATTTGGGGGAAGTGGAGAGGCAAGGACTGTGCTTGTATGTAGAGAAGTCTGGTCAAATGTTAGAAAACTCATTGTCTGGAATGCAAGGATCTTGTTTTGCTCTTTTTCCAATATAAATTTATTATCATGTGCTTCCTGTGTTTTTTGGCAGAAAAAAGGTGAAGTTTTGAACATCAACATTTTCCTCTTAATCAGCATTTGGGTGTGAGCTTCTTATGTGTTATTCCTGGAAATTAAAATCGACTACATATTTTATATTTGTGCATACAGAATGTTCCACCAAATGTTGATAGTGAATACTCAGTGGAAGTAACTTAAGTATCCATCAGTGGGAACACTTTCAAATAATTACAGTACATTCATACAGTAGACAGTTGTGCAGCCGTTAGAAAGAATGAGGTAGCCCTGTATATGTCCAGTTTTTTTTTAATGTTAAAGATTATATACTAAAAACAGCAGATTTAGGGGCGCCTGGGTGGTTCAGTTGGTTAAGCATCTGCCTTTGGCTCAGGTCGTGATCTCAGGGTCCTGGGATCGAGCCCTGCATCGGTTTCCCTGCTGAGCAGGGAGTCTGCTTCTCCCTCTCCCTCTGCCCCTGCTCTGCCCCCCACCCCTGGGTGTGTGCTCTCACTCTCTCAAATATATAAACAAAATCTTTTTAAAAAGAAGAAGAAAGCGAGATTTAAAGCAATAATGCAACATTGTATAGGAGGAAGGGAGTTATGTTTGATGTCTGTGCATATACAATCCCAATGATACATATAAAAAACTGACAAGGGGCACCTGGGTGGCTCAGTGTTTGGTTAAAGCCTCTGCCTTTGGCTCAGGTCATGATTCCAGGGTCCTGGGATCGAGCCTCGCATCGGGCTCTCTGCTCAGCGGGAGCCTGCTTCCCCCTCTGTCTCTCTGCCTGCCTCTCCGCCTTCTTGTGATCTCTGTCTGTCAAATAAATAAATAAAATCTTTAAATAAATAAATAAATAAATAAATAAATAACTGACAAAAGGCTAATAGTGTTTATCCCTGGGAAGTAGGATTTAGAGATGGAGGTAACATTTACATTTTTCTTTATACCTTTTTCCACTTGTAGAGTTTTAATTGTACTTTGTGTATTTTTTAAATTTTTATTTATTTGTTTATTTTTTAAAGTTTTTTTAATTAGAGCACAAGTGGGGGAGCAGAGGGAGAAGTGGGCTCCCTGCTGAAAGGAGCCCAATGGAGGGCTCGATCCCAGGACCTGAGATCATGCCCTGAGCAGAAGGCAGACACTTAACCAACTGAGCCACCCAGGCGTCCCTGTACTTTGTGTTATTTAAAAACTTAATTGTGGGGGTGCCTGGGTGGCTCAGTGGGTTAAAGCCTCTGCCTTCAGCTCAGGTCATGATCCCAGGGTGCTGGGATCGAGCCCCGCATCGGGCTCTCTGCTCGGCAGGGAGCCTGCTTCCTCCTCTCTCTCTGCCTGCCTCTCTGCCTACTTGTGATCTCTGTCTGTCAGATAAATAAATAAAATCTTTTAAAAAAATAAATAAATAAAAAATAAAAACTTAATTGTGGGTGTCAAAGTGGAGGGATTTTGAGTCTTTTTTTAATTTTATTTTTTTTTTTTAATTTTATTTATTCATTTGATAGAGATCACAAGTAGGCAGAGAGGCAGGCAGAGAGAGAGGAGGAAGCAGGCTCCCTGCTGAGCCAAGAGCCCAATGTGGGGCTCCGATCCCAGGATCCTGAGACCACAACCGGAGCCGAAGGCAGAGGCTTTAACCCACTGAGCCACCAGGCGCCTCTTAAGCTCTCAATTTTAAGTGAATTTTACATATATGTTATTAACCCTGTTATAAACCCTGCACAAGCAGGGGGAATGGCAGGCAGAGGGAGAAGCAGGCTCCCTGCTGAGCACAGAGCCAGATGCGGGGCTCGATCCCAGACCCTAGGATCATGACCTGAGCCGAAGGCAGGTGCTTAACTTACCAAGCCACCCAGACCTCCCTATTTATTTTTTTTAAAGCAGCAGTATTATTAATCAGTACTTTTCCCCTGACATGGAAATAAACACAAATATTAAAAAATTTTAAATCAATCTTCTTAACTATTTGTTCTTTAAAAAAAATGCAGTCCTTTAGGGGTACCCGTGACCACAGATTGGACTCAGGTTTTTGCTGGCATTTGGTTCCTGCCATAGCCCTGTATGTACATGTTTATATGTGTTTTTATATTATCATTGGTGTATTTTCAGGATAAATTCCCAAAAGTGGAATTCCTGGGTCAAAGAGTTAAGGCACAGGTAGTTATTTTTAATTGAAGTGTAGTTGACATACAGTCTTACAGTAGTTTCAGACGTACGGCATAGTGATTCAATATTTACATACATTATGAAATGTGCACCATGGTAAGCGTAGCTACCATCTGTTACCTTACGAAATTATTATAATATTATTGACTATATTCCCTTGCTGTATTTTATATCCATGATTTATTTTATAACTGGAAGTTTGAGGCACTTGCGTGGCTTAGTTGGTTAAGCATCTGCCTTTGGCTCAGGTCATGGTGCCAGGGTCCTGGGATCGAGCCCCATATTGGGCTGCCTGCTCGGTGGGGAGCCTGCTTCTCCCTCTCCCTCTGCTGTTCTCCCTGCTTGTTTTCTCTCTCTCTCTCTGTCAAATAAATAAATAAAATCTTCTAAAAATCAAAACAAAAACCTGGAAGTTTGTAGCTCTTAATCCCCTTCACCTGGTTTGCCCATTCCCCCCCTCCACTCTGGCAACCACCAGACATTTGTTCCCTGTATTTATGAGTTTGCTTCTATGTTGTTTGTCTTATTTATTTGTTTTAGCATAATAGTATAAAAATGGCAAGATTTCATTCTTTTTTTTTTTTTTAAAGATGTTATTTATTTTAGAGCTAGAGAATGAGTGAGCAACGGGGTGATGGTGGGGGAGGGAGGGACAAGCTGACTCTGAGTGCAGAGCCCGTGTGGGGCTGGATCCCACAATCCCAAGATCAGGCCCTGAGCCTAAATCAAGAGTTGGACGCTTAACCAACTGAGCCACCCAGGTGCCCCAATTTCATTCTTATGACTGAGTAATAGCATACATAGTTTTGTTAGATGTTACCAAATTCCCTTCAATAGGGGCTGTATAGGGGCTATTCCATTTTTCATTCCACTTGTAATATATGAGAAGTACCATTTTAATGTATTCATGTTGTCCTTTAAAATGTGAGAGGGGTGTGTGTATATACTTAGATCTATATGGATATGTATGTATTTTTGTGAAAGGGACATAGAATAGGCCGGTTGACAATCCCCTTTATGTTTATTGCTTTTAACCTTTTTTTATTCCTTGTATATCACAGTTTAGCGTTATCGAAAATCCCAGAGAGGTCAGGCATCCTTAGAATCATAATGGTTGTGTGATGCTTTTGTGAGTCCCAGTTTGTTCTCTGATTTAGTTCCAATAAGTAATTTTCATCAGTGATTTCACATTATTTTAGAATGTTTAGCCCTGCAGCTGTTTTTTAGTAGATCTTGCTGGCCTGAACAATTTTCCTCTGATTACTTTTCAGGGACTGGAAACGATGAAATTTATGGTTTTTACAGTAGCAACTGTAGTTTGAAAGCTAGAGTGAACGCTCAGTTTTAGAATTTTTTCTTTAATCTGCCAAAATCAGAGAAAATCTTGTGTGGTTTTTAATAATGCATTTGCTTCTGATTGTTAAGGATTCTTAAGGTAACATTAAGAAGATTGGTGATTTCTGTAGAAAGATAATGGCCTGTTCTCTATTCATGTACTTTCTGGGTTTCAAGTTCTTTTTTTTTTTTTTTTTAAAGATTTTATTTATTTACTTGCCAGAGAGAGAGAGAAAGTGAGCGAGCACAGGCAGGCAGAGTGGCAGCAGAGGCAGAGGGAGAAGCAGGCTCCCCGCCGAGCAAGGAGCCTGATGTGGGACTCGATCCCAGGACGCTGGGATCATGACCTGAGCTGAAGGCAGCTGCTTAACCAACTGAGCCACCCAGGCATCCCTCTGGGTTTCAAGTTCTTATCTGGACTTTTGTCTTTCTCAACAGCAACAATGGTGTGGTTGGTGAATATGGCAGAGGGAGATCCAGAAGCCCAAAGGAAGGTATCCAAAAACTCCAATTATAATGCACAAAGTAGGTGTCTTTTATTTGGTAATTTCCTGCCTGGTTTTTCCGGGTCATTGTCCTGTTATATTGGCTAACAGCTGTGAAGCAATGATTTTAACCTCTGTCTTTGGTCATGGACTCTTGAGAATTTCCTGGAAGCTGTGGTAATACCCAGTAAATACAGATAAATATTTAAGAAGTTCAGGTGCTCTAAACCCAACCATACAGCCAAGGGACCCTAGGTAAAGAATTTCTGCCATTAAATGACATTAATACCATTATGGAAAGGTTCAAGTTGAGGCTGTGATTTAAAAAAGAAACAGTAATCTTGCTCTCCAAACATGTAAAAATGAGAGCCTCTTACCTGATATGGCTAGGGTAACTTAAATATGATTTGACTTAAGATGCGATCATGTTTATACCAAGAAGACAAAATATTCCAGGTGGACATGACGTTCTGGAGGAGGGTAGATGTTGCAGGATGATCAGGCTGGGAGATGGAAAGGCCCCTTGTGGATACAGAGATGATGTCCGGGCAGGCGTAAGTTAGGAGTTTTTAGGAAGAATTGGAATAATGGCACACTAAAAATAGTCAAGAAGAAAAGAAACTTGATAAGAAAAACAAAGAGCTAACCTTAGAGGAAGCTGGGAAATAGGCAGCGCAGTGGCGAGAGAAGATAAAAGGGCCTTAATGGGAAAAGGAAAGTATAGGTTTAAAGAGCCATGAAATCTGCTGAGTTAGAATTTGGGTAACAGCAAAGAGCACATTTTCAACTGGGAATTTTGCAGCAGAACCAGTAGGAGACCTGATGGAGAAAGAAATATATTGGAAACGATTGCTACAAATCTGGCTATTGTGTTGATCTGTGTTAAGCTGAAGACAATTAAAAGATGAGTTGTCTATGAGTATATATGTGAGTATGAGTGAAAAACATTTTATTCTTTAGACAAAAATTTTTTAAAAGATTTTTATTTATTCGAGACAGAAAGAATATGAGCAGGAGGAGAGGGAGAGGGAGAACCTGACTCCCCGCTGAGCAGGAAGCCCAACATGGGGCTCGATCTCTCAACCCTGGAGATCATGACCTGAGCCGAAGGCAGATGCTTAACCATCTGAGCCACCCAGGTGCCCCATGACAAATATTGATTGAGTGCCTAACTCTGTGCCTCGTATTTTAACTAGGCACTGAGAATGCAGCACTGAACAAGATATCATGTCCCTTCGGAGCTCATGACCTATTTGGACAGACACAAATGTTCAACAAATAATTTTATACAGTTGTGATGCACACTACAAAGGAGAAGTATGGTTGCTATGAAAGTTTACAGTAGAGGAATTTCATTTACTCTGGAAAGTCAGGATGGCTTCCCTGAGGAAGTGATAATAGGTGACAACCAACTGACAAGTAGAAGAAGAACTTTCCAGAAGAGGAAACAATGGGGAAGAGCCTTGAAGTTAGAAGGAGCTAGGTGAACTACAAAGTTCCTCAGTGGGAGTGCTGTGGTATTTTGGGTGGGCAGTTCTTCATTGTGTGGGGCTTCGCTCTTTGCAGGTTATTAGCTTTTCTGGCCCCTCCCTCTAAATGTTAATTTTGGTTTCGCAGTATTGCGGTAGGCAGAAAGCCCTCCATCCTAGATATTTCCAAACACCCCCTGGAAGGGAGGTGCTACCCACTGGCTAAAAACCACTATGTTAGCAGAACTAGAAGTTAGATTGGAATAGAAAAACACAGGGCTCCGAAAGGGGTGGCTTGAAAGGTTCACAGGTAGGAGTGAGGAGGGATGGGGCAGAGCAGGGACTGCTGTTTTTATTTATAAATCTTATGCTTATATGATTTTGTAAACTCCAAACCATCGATGATTCAGGATTTGTGAGGACTTGGTTAAGAAAAAGAATACAAGTTATGAATACAGAATTGCTATGGCCTCTCTGAAGTATTCCATGTAAGTGAGAGGCCTGAGGCTTGCAGTCTTCATGGTCAATCCACCTCTATGAACATGTTTTACTTGTATTAAATAATAATAATAAAGGAGGGGAAAAAAAGTTTTATCAACTTCACTTCTGTATTTTAATTATCTTTGATGTATGGATATTTCTCAGGACTTGCATGTTATGCTTACAATTTTTGAATCTGATTGATAGTCATTATAACACAATGGCTGATCCATAAAAAAATTCACCCCCCTCTCCTGCCCCACCTCCCCCATAATGATCTGCTTTTTATCTTAGTCACTAAAGCCATGGTTGGGCTTTCAGCTGCCAAAATCAGAAAACCCAAGTCAGTTGCCTTACACAAAGAAGAATTAGGTTCTCTCGTGTGACCAGAAGTCCTGAGGTGTAGGCCTTTGTAGGGCTGGTCGGTTTTATGATCCAATGATGTCATCAAGGGCCCAGGGTCCTTCCATCTTCCTGCTCTGCCATTCTTAGATACAGGTTTGGTCCTCAGCCCACTGCTTCTCATGATCAGAAGATGACAACTGTTGTTCCAGACATCATATCCAGATGAGACATCATCCAGGCTTAGAAAGGGGCGGTTTTGTTTCTTCCTTGATTCTCTCAAAGAGTGAGAAAAGTATCCCACAAATTCAGAGCAGACTTTGCCTCCCCATGCATTGGCTAGTACCACCTCCACCTTTAGAGCTTTTATTGGGAAGAGGAATGAAATTACCATGCTTGGCTTGGCTTGGCTTGATCATGATTTACCCCCAGAGTCATGTGCATGAGAGGCAGAAACCCAAACCAATCAGGACTCTGCCCTCAGGAAACAAGGGAAATGGTTATTGGTCAAGCAACTTCCAGGTACTTCTACAGCTTATGATTTGTGGTTTAAGAGCCAACTAACCTAGTTACATGACAGGTGGTAGTTATTGTTCCCGTGTAGTTTTATTAAAGGTATTAAGAAATTTTTCTAAAATGTTAGCTATAATTTCCACTTTCTCTTGAAGGCACCGAAAGTGAGTCCCAAGACCCTGTGACAGAGAGCGACGATGGTGGCTTCAGTGAAGAGTGGGAAGCCCAGAGGGACAGTCGCCTAGGGCCTCATCATTCTACAACTGAGACACGAGCTGCTGTGCAGGAACTTTCCAGCAACATCCTCACCAGTGAGGACCCAGAAGAAAGTACGTGCATTTCTCTGTGTTGAATAGTCTTGGGTTCTTTTACGTGCTGCGTTACCAAACTCCTCAAAAATAAAATGAATAGAGAGTGTTATGGTCTAATTCTGAATAACAGATTGAAGCTTTTAGTGGGACATGCTCATAATTACTGCTTTTCTCATAGTTCAGTTTGTCAGTGGGCCAAATTCTGCTCCTCAGATTTTTGGAAATGGCCGTTTATAGCCTGAACATTAGGCATTTGTTTTATAAGGTAGAAGATTTTTTTCAGAATTATTATTGCAGTAAGGCTTCATGACTGCAATATTTGTGTATAAAAATCTCATTAATACATTTCCTCTTCCTGTGCAGAGACCTGTGGATTTGAGTGTTTCAGCCTTTTACATATTCCCTTTGCTAGCCAGCACTGTATTTTATGAATTTTAAAGAAAATCAAAGGGATTTAGGTTATGGGTAGAAATGCAAACATTTGTTCAATGTCTAAGATATGTTGGCACTTGGATTTCCTTTAGCACTTGGGGCTTCTTGGGAACATGATCAAGAGCCCCTTTGGTTAGGGCTCAGTCATCTCTTCAGTTAGTCTTAAAGATGTGTTTTTTTTCTAAAAGATTTTATTTATTTATTTGACAGACAGAGATCACAAGTAGGCAGAGAGGCAGGCAGAGAGAGAGGAAGCAGGCTCCCTGCCGAGCAGAGACCCCCCCCCTCCCCCTGATGCAGCGCTCGATCCCGGGACCTTGAGATCATGACCTGAGCCAAAGGCAGAGGCTTAACCCACTGAGCCACCCAGGTGCCCCATGATGTGATTTATTAAGAGATTAATACAGTTTCCAACTAAATTATTCTTGGTGGGTTTTTTTTTTTCTTCTCACAAAAGTGAAGCTCTGGATTAAAACATTATAGTAAAAATGTTAAGTAATTTTAGAGAAAGAAACACCTAGATTTCTTAGCTTCTTGATTTACTGATCATTGATTATTATGATCTGGACATTATCCTTCAGCTTAAGCAGAACACTTCTTACAGCTCAGCCTTATACTCTTTTAACTTGGTCAAAACCTGGGCGTATCCTTGACTTTGGTGCTTGGTTGAATTTTCCAGATGTTAGAGCCAGCTACACCCTGTGACTTTCATACTCCAGGGAGACTAGACACGGTTGCCTTGGCTTACAGCCAGGCTTGATCTTGTCTTTGCTGGTGTATTCTCTGCCCGCAAAGTTACCACTGTAGTCAGGTTGCCTCTTCCCTTCCTCTCATTTCTCAGGGGTGCCTGCCGCCAAAAGAAGGAAAGAATATATAGCTGTTGACCAGAGCAGCAGCATGACTGTTTCATGATTGTCCTTGCCACTTGAGTGCTCACTCCTGATCCTTTCCTCGTGTGCTCTTTGTCTTTTATGTCTGTGTGTGCGTGTGTGTGTGTGTGTGTTTTGTTGTTTTGTTTTTTTAAAGATTTTATTTATTTATTTGACAGAGATCACAAGTAGGCAGAGAGGCAGGCAGAAATAGAAAGGGAAACAGGCTCCCTGCTGAGCAGAGAGCCCAACACAGGGCTTGATCCCAGGACCCTGAGACCATGACCCGAACCGAAGGCAGAGGCCTCAACCCACTGAGCCACCCAGGCACCCCTGTTGTTTTGTTTTTTAAGGAAAACCCAAGTATTGCCTTCCTAATGTCACAATAGTATTTTCTTTTCCTGGGACCAGTATAAACTAGTAACTGAAATTCTTTCATCATCTTTGCATCCAGTAACATAACCATCTTGTATTGTATTATTATTATTATTATTATTATTATTATTATTATTATTAAGCAAGCTCTACACCCATTGCTAGGCTTGAACTCAAGACCCTGAGATCAGAGATCCCATGTTCTACCGACTGAGCCAGGCAGGCATCCCTGATTACATTAATGTTTTAAACCAGACTTATGGTTACTTATTTTTAAAAGTTTCAGTTTACACTAGAATTCAATTTGTAAAAAGCACATATTGTCTTCCAAAACAACCTTTAAAAATCAGCATTTAATTGGAAACTGAAGAGTTCTTAATTAGAAATGTAAAATATTTTTATTCAATATGAAGTTAGTTGGTCTTCCTTCTAGTGGCTTTCAAAATATACTTCCCTCAAACACCATGCCAGTAGCCGGCTCATCCTAAGTGTGCCACCAATCAGTAGACTTAACACTTACCAACATAGTGAAATTAGCCTGGTGTTTTCAGGAGTAGAAATTTGACTCCTAGAGATTCTTTTCTGTAACCTCAAGGGAAGTGTGGAAGATGAATTTTACTATTCTCTTCAAATGGAAGAAGAGATTTTACTTTATTTTCTTTTATTTTTTTTAAGTTTTTGTTTATTTATTTGACAGAGCTCACAAGTAGGCAGAGAGACAGGCAGAGAGGTTGGGGGGGCGGGCAGGCTCCCCACCGAGCAGAGAGCCCGATGCGGGGCTTGATCCCAGGACCCTAGGATCATGACCTGAGCTGAAGGTAGAGGCTTCAACCCACTGAGCCACCCAGGTGCCCTGGAAGAAGAGATTTTAATAGTAAATCTATTATTTCCTGAAATAATACATTTCAGGAAGTTTCTTTTTAAGATTTTATTTATTTATTTAGAAAGAGTGAGAGAGCATGAGTGGGTGAGGGGCAGAGGGCGCGGGAGGGAATCTTCAGGCCGACTTCCTGCTGAATGTAGAGCTCAAGGAGCTGCTGCATTCCAGCACCCAGGGTTCATGACCTGAGCCAAAACCGATTTGGATGCTTAACTGACTGAGCCACCCAGGTGCAGCATTAGGCAGTATTTTGTTTTGTTTTATTTTTAGTAAGATTCATTTATTTATTTTAGAGAGAGCTTGAGAGAGGGAGGAAGAACAGAGGGAAAGGGAGAGAAAGAGGGTGAGAGAGAGAATCTCAGACAGACTCCCTGTGGCACACAGAGCCTCACGTGGGGCTCGATTTTACAACCCTGAGATCATGACCTGAGCTGAAACCACGAGTCAGATGCTTCACCGACTAAGCCCACCTAGGAGCCCCTCAAAGCTCCGCTTTTTTTAAGATTTTAAGTAATCTCTACACCCAGCGTGGGGCTCGAGAACTCACAGTCCTGAGATCAAGAGTCACGCTCCACCAGCTGGGTCAGGTAACCCTCGGCAGTTTTTAATATGTTTACATTTATTAAAAAGATATAGGAAGTATTTTTATGTTACATTTAAGCTAGGCAAATATTACACAGCTAGAGGTTGTTTAGAGAAATCTTACAATTAAAGTAAATAGTCACCATCATTTATTGTCTTTACTGTGTCTTATGTTTGGTAGACCAGCAGATGCTCCTTCTAATATTCAGGGAACACCATGTTACTTGAAATTATTTTCAGAGTTAATAAAAACAAAACAACACAATAGAAGCCCTAGACTACTATTAGCAAATAGCAGTAAAATACTAGCAACCAGTCCTAGCATTAACACTTGCTGGTAGAATACTGCTCATTCGTGTTGACTAACCTAAGCAGTTTCCATTGCTGTGGTTTTAGTTATTTGGCTATGGCACATTTTGATTGAATAAATCAAAAGGAGCTATTTAAAGAAAAATTCCTGAGCAATATGATTTTTCTTAGATTTTTATTCTGCTTCAATTTCTTCTGCTTGTAGGTGAATAAAACTTGACATTTCAGTAAATGCCTAAAGAAAAAAACTGATGGTTACTTGTTTCCTTACTCTAATTTTGCTAATAAGTAATGTATATCTTTCCATTAAAATGAATTCTGTGAAGTATAACTATAACATTTGCCATAATATTGCTGTTAAATGGAAGCCTATTTTTTTTAAATTTTATTTTTATTATGTTCAGTAAACATAAGCCTATTTTTAAATTTTTAAATATTTATTTAAGTAATCTTTACACCCAGTATGGAACTTGAACTCATGACCCGAAAATCAGGAGTTGGGCACTCTTCCAGCTGAGCCAGCCAGGCACCCCTAAACATAAGCCTTTGAATGAAACAGTGAGGCTGTGATTTTAAAAAGCTTTGATTTAATACATAGTTTTCATTTACTTTTTTTTTTTTTTTTTTAAGATTTTACCCATTTATTTGACAGAGAGAGAAAGTACACAAGCAGGGGGAGCAGCAGAGGAAGAGAGAGAAGCAGGCTTCCTGCCATGCAGAAAGCCCGATGTGGGGCTCGATCCCAGGACCCCGAGATCATGACCTGAGCTGAAGGCAGAGGCTCAACTGACTGAGCCACCCAGGCGCTCCATTTTTGTTTAGTTTTTGATAACTTTAGTATATTCACAGAATTGTTGAGCCATCACCACAATTAATACCGGAACTATCTCATTACCCCCAAAAGAACCCACACTCCTTAGCTGTCCAGCTCTCTAGTCCCTCCCATCCCCCGCATTTAAAACACATAAGGCAGTGATTTTTATTATATTCAGAGTTGTGCAGCCGTCCCCACAAGTGAATTTTAGAACATTTTCATCACCTCAAAAAGAAACCCTGAACTCATTAGCCCCCATGTCCCGCCAACACCAACAAATATACTATTTTTTTTTTTTTTTTAAGATTTTATTTATTTGAGAGAGAGGGAACCCAAGCAGGAGGAGTAGGAGAGGAGGAGGAGAAGCAGGCTTCCCGCCGATCAGGGAGCCCAGATGCGGGGCTCAATTCCAGGACTCTAGGATCATGACCTGAACTGAAGGCAGAGGCTTAACGACTGAGCCACCCAGGCGCCCCCACAAATGTACTCTCTTAATAGAGTTGCCTATCCTGGACATTTCATATAGATGGAATCCTACAATATATGGTCCTTTGTACTGATCTCTTTCCCTTAGGGTAATGTTTTCAAAGTTCATCTCTGTTGTAGTATGTGTCAGTACTTCCATTTCTTTTTATAGCCAAGTAATACTACATTTCACATATATCCCACATTTATTACCCATTCATCAATTAACAGACATCGAGGCTGTTTTCATTTGGGGCTGTTAGGCGTAATGTTGCTATCAATATTCATGTACAAGTTTTTGTGTGGACATGTTTTTATTTCTCTTGGGTGTATACCCAGGAGTGGGATTGCTAGGTCATATGGTAATTCTGTTTAACCTTTTGAGGAACTGCCAGACTGTTTTCCGAAGCAGCCATCCTGTTTTACATTCCCACCAGCAGTGTGTGAATGCTCCAATTTTTCCACATCCTCACCAACACTTATCTGTCTTTTTGATTATAATCATTCTAGTGGGTATAAAGTGGTATCTTAATACAGTTCTCATTTGCATTTCCCTATTGGCTAATGATGTTGAGTATTTTTGGTGTGTGCTTGTTGGCCATTTTTATATTTTCTTGGAGAATTGTATTCAGATCCTTTGACCATTTTTATTTGTCTCTTTATTATTGAGTTGTAATGGTTCTTATTTCTAGATACAAGTTTGTTTTCAGATACAATTTTTTTCCTGCATTTTAAAAATTTCATTTCTATAAAATTTTTTCTGAAGAATTTAGTTTTAGTTCCTTATAGCACTTAACATTTGTAACATTTGAAATCAGTCTTTCTAAGGTCATTTGTTTAGTCTTTATAGATGTCAGGAACTTTTTAAAGATTTTATTTATTTGTCAGAGAGAGAGAGAGAGAGAGGGAGAACACAGGCAGAGCAGCAGGCAGAGGCAGAGAGAGAAGCAGGCTCTCTGCTGAGCAAGGAGCCCGATGAGGGACTCAATCCTAGGACCCCGGGATCATGACCTGAGCCGAAGGCAGCAGCTCAACCAACTGAGCCACCCAGTTGCCCCTGTATTTTTTTTTTTTTTAAGATTTTATTTATTTATTTGACAGAGAGCACAAGTAGGCAGAGAGGAACGCAGAGAGAGAGGAAGGGAAGAAGGCTCCCTGCCTAGCAGAGAGCCCGATGCGGGGCTTGATCCCAGGACCCTGGGATCATGACCCGAGCAGAAGGCAGAGGCTTTAACCCACTGAGCCACCCAGGCGCCCTTTCTGTATTATTTTTTAACTCTTGATAACAACTCTGTGAAATGGCCTATTTGTAATCCCCATCTTAGGGCTGAGGGATTTGAGGATTAGAGAAATTGAATCAGCTTGCTCCGGATCATACAAGTACTTCAGTAGTAGAGCTGGCCTGTTCTGTACACATGAAAGCAGAGAGTATATTCATCAGCCTGGGAATGTTAGCAAGTTAAAGGGTGGTTCACAGCTTCGGATTTCATGGGTCATATGTTTATCTTTTCCACTAAGGAGGAGCTCACTCTGGCTCCCACAATTCAAGAAGAACACTGATTTCTCTGTAATATCTTATTAACCAGCACTCTGCTTCTCCTCCACATGTGGAATGGACCATACTTCTCAGGGCCCTCCACCTGTCTCCTGGGAGTAGTTCTCTAACCTTTAAGACCAGGCTCAAACTTCAGTTGGAATAATTACTTAACAGGTAAAAGGCAGTTGTAAAGCTTTATGGATTAGTAGTGGGCCCCAAAGTTAAAACATATCTTTTGAATCCAATGTTTAGCCTTTCCTTATTACTTTGAAAAGAATTTGAAGGGGAAAAATGTTTGATAACAGAAAACCTAAGGCCTTTGCATTTCTTGCAAGTTTTAGGATCAGCTTGTCAGTGCCTGTAAACTGATAGAAATATAAGGAATTTTGAATATCCAAGACAATTTTGAAAGAGAAGGGGTGCCTGGGTGGCTCAGTCAGTTAAGCGGCTGCCTTTGGCTCAGGTCATGATCCCAGGGGATCGAGCCCTGCACCAGGCTCCCTGCTCAACAGAGAGCCTGCTTCTCCCACTTCTCTGCCTACTGCTCTGCCTAGTTGTGCTCGCTCTCTTAGCTCTCTCAAATAAATAAAATCTTAAAAAAGAGGAAGAAAAATTGGTGGACTTAACACTATTTGACATCAAAACTTACTCTAAAGGCATAGTAATCAATTCAGGCACAAGGACAGGCATATAAATCAATGGAACAGAATTACAAAACCCTTACATTTATGGTCAGTAGTTTTTACAAAGGTGCTGAAATAATTCAACAGGAAAAGGATATAATCTTTTCCACAAATTGTGTGGGGACAATTAGCTATCCTCATGCAAAAGAATGAATGGAAACCCCTGCCTCATCCTATCCATCCATCAGGCACACAATCGAAAATGAACTCAAAATGGATCATAAACTGAAATGTAAGTGGTAAAACTAAAACTTCTAGAGGAAAACAGAAGAAAAACATTATGACTTTGGGTTGGGCAGAGTTCTTCAATACAACACTAGTACATGGAAGAAAAAATTGATAGACTGGACTTCACCAAAATTAAAAACTTTTGCACTTCAAAAGATGCCATTAAGAGAAGAGTTGTTTAAAAGGGGGCGGGGGCTCCTGGGTAGCTCAGTGGGTTAAAGCCTCTGCCTTCAGCTCAGGTCATGATCCCAGAGTCCTGGAATCGAGTCCCGCATTGGGCTCTCTGCTCATCGGGGAGCCTGCTTCCCCTCTCCTCTGCCTGCCTCTCTGCCTACTTGTGATCTCTGTCAAATAAATAAGTAAAATCTTAAAAAAAATTTTTTTAAATTTAAAAAAATATAAATTAAAAAAAAGAAGAAGAGATGTTTGTACACCCACCTTCTTCACATTATCCACAGTGGCAATGAGGTAGAAGCAGCCCAAGTGTCCACTGATGGATGAGTGTATAAATAAAATGTGTGTACATACATGGAATATTGTTCAGCCTTGACAAGGAAGGAAATTCTTTTTTTTTTTTTTTTTTAATAGCAGTAGCAGGGGCAGTGGCAGGCAGGGGAGGGAGAAGTAGATTGCCTACAGAGCAGGGAGTCTACCGTGGGGCTCGATCCCAGAACCCTGATGATCATGACCTGAGCCTAAGGCAGACGCTTACCTGGCTGAGCTACCCAGGTGCCCCAAGGAAGGAAATCCTAACAGATGCTATAACGTGGATGAACTTGACATTATGCTAAGTGAAATAAGCCAGTCACAAAAACAAATACTGTATGATTCCATGAGGTACTAAGAGTAGTCAAACTCAGAAACAGAAAACAGAATGATGGTTGCCAGAGGCTGGAGGGAGAGAAGGAGGCGTTTGTGTTTAATGGGTGTAGAGCATTAGTTTTGCAAGATACAAGGAGTTCTGTGATTGGAGGATAAGGATGGTAGCACACTAGTATGAGTTTATTTAATGCCGTTGAATTGTGTATTTTACCACAATTAAACTTTTTTTAGAAAAGATACTATTAGGAAAGAGAAGACACAAACTAAGAAAATATTTACAAGTCATATTTCAAGTCCTGTTGAAGAACCTGTGTTGAGGATATACAAACAATGCTCAGGGGCACCTGGGTGGCTCCGTCAGTTAAGCGTCTGGCTTCGGCTCAGGTCATGATCCCAGAGTCTTGGGATTGGCCCCTTGTTGGGCTCCCTGCTCAGCGGGAGTCTGCTTCTCCCTCTTCCTCTCCTGTCCCTCAGTCCCCACTCATGCTTTCTCTCTCTGTCTCTCTCTCTCTCACTCTCAAATAAATAAAATCTTAAAAAAAAAAAAAAAATGCTCGCAACTCAGTAATAGAAGATAACTCAAATATGCCCAGCCCTGGACAGAGGGGCCCAGTCCAACCTTAACAGGGGCCACCGGATGAGAACTTTGACTAAATTTCTGCAATAAACATTTCTGGTTCACATTTAAATAAAATTTTTTAAAAAGATAGCCCTAATAAAAAATAGGGAAATGGTTTGGCTAAATATTTCACCAGAGGAGAATTACAAGAGCTAATAAGCCCATGAGAAGTTACTCAACATCATTAATCAGAATGCCTATAATCATGGGACCCCGGGGTGGCTCAGTTTGTTAAGTGTCTGCCTTTAGCTGAAGTCATGATCCTGGGGTACTGGGATCGAATCCCACATCAGGCTCCCCAGTGGGGAGCCTACTTCTGCCTCTCCCCCTGCGTGCGCTCTCTCCGCCCCCCTCTCTCTCAAATAAATAACTAAAATCTTTAAAGAAAAAACAAAACCTATGATCAAACAGACTAGCAGAACCAAGTGCTGGTGAGGGCTGTGAAGGAACCAGAATGCTCTTGAATTGCTGCTGGCCATGTAGACTGGTAGAGCCAGTATGGAAGACAATTTGGCAGTTTTTTATAAAACTCAAGATAAGCTTACCGTATAACCTAGCAATTCCACGTGTAGGAATCTACCCAATGGAAGTGAAAACTGTCCACACGAAGATGTGTACCCTTGGTCACAGCATAATGTTCATAGCATTGTTATTCATAATAGCCCCAAACTGCAAACAAGCCAGATGTCTGTCAACTGGTAAAATACAGTATTTCCATAGGGCGCCTGGGTGGCTCAGTGGGTTAAAGCCTCTGCCTTCGGCTCAGGTCATGATCCCGGAGTCCTGGGATCGAGCCCCACATCGGGCTCTCTGCTCAGCAGGGAGCCTGCTTCCTCCTCTCTCTCTGCCTGCCTCTCTGCCTACTTGTGATCTTCGTCTGTCAAATAAATAAATAAAATCTTGAAAAAAAAATACAGTATTTCCATACAATGGGAAACTATTCGTCAGTAAAAAGAAACAGTACAGACACATGTAATATCATGGATAAACCTCAAAAATACGTTCATTGCAAGAAGTGAGTCACAAAGACAACTTGCTGTTATGAGTCCATTTCTAGGAGACGTCTAGAAGAGTCATATAGCGAAAACAGATCAGTGGTTGTGTAAGGCGTGGAGTGATGGAAATGTGGATTGTGGTGATGGTTGGACAGGTCTATAAATTTTTTATAATAATTGAACTGTACATTTACAGTGGGTTTATTTTATGAAGTACATTATACCTATCTCATAGGGGTTCTCGTGAGGATGAGATGAGAGCAAATGCTCTGTGTAAACGAACCATTCTGTAGAGGACAGTTATTGTTCTTTTTATATATAACAACAGCATCTACTGTTGAAGACCCCAAAGTTAGTTACCTAGAATCCGAAACTTATATTGGAGGGACCAAAAAAGAAAAGCTAGCCAAAGCCGAATTTTATATATCATCTGCTGCTTTCTCAGTCAGTATAGGATGGAATGCAGCAGTGACTTTGGGGAGGAGGGGAAGTTACTTTTTTTTTTTTTTTTTTTTAAGATTTTATTTATTTATTTGACAGAGAGAGATCACAAGTAGGCAGAGAGGCAGGCAGAGAGAGAGGAGGAAGCAGTATCCCCGCTGAGCAGAGAGCCCAACATGGGGCTGGATCCCAGGAGCCTGAGATCATGACCTGAGCCGAAGGCAGACGCTTAACCCACTGAGCCACCCAGGCGCCCCTACATTTTTGAATTGATCGCAAAGAGTAACAAACTTTATAATTCTTCTTTTTTAGGGGGAGTAAAACTTGGATTAGGAGATTTTATTTTCTACAGCGTTCTGGTTGGTAAAGCCTCAGCCACAGCCAGTGGAGACTGGAACACAACCATAGCCTGTTTTGTAGCCATATTAATTGTAAGTACACATTAATAAAAACATGTCCCAGCTCATCTCAAAACTCTGCTTATGTCGTCCCTTTAAGGTGGTCCATTTTCACCCCGGCTGGGCGGAGTGTGCCAGTCACCTGGAGAGCTTTAAAAAAAAAAAAAGAAAGAAAGAAACTTACCTGAATAGGTTGCCACCTGGCCATCCATTAAGATCACGAGTGTGCTTTTAGAACTCTGCGTCCCTCCCCTGAGATTTTTTTTTTTTTTTTAAGTTTTACTTATTTAAGTAATCTCTCCACCCAGCGTGGGGTTTGAACTCACAACCCTTAGATCGAGAGGACCCCTACCCTGAGATATTTAAAGTTTTAATTGTGTGTTGTTGTTGTTGTTGTTGTTTTTAAGTGCCCCAGAGAGTGCTGATAGGCACCTCTGGTTAGGAACCGCTGCTTTAAGCCTGTCAGGGTAGACATGTAGGAAGTTAGGCGTGCTAGTCAGTCTCAAAGGGGTACTTGGGTCCTTATTTAGTCCCTGAGTCTGGTGGTGATTTTGCCTTCAGTGCTGCAGCCTGCAGCAGACGGTGCTCCTTGGGCAGCAAGTTTGAGGCAAGAAGAGCTAACACAGTGCGTGATGCCATGTAGGTCTTGCTTTGAGTGGCACAACATGAGCCCTGCAGCTTTCAAAACTGTTAAGTCATCAGATATCTCTTACTGGTATTTTTGCTAAAGATGGGATGTCTTCGGTGTACATGAGTGAAGTTAGAGGAGAGCCTTGACTTCCACATTTGTGATTTCGTCTGTGGTGTGTCACGATAACGAAACCAATTCAAATTTTCATGTGTTTTATTTTTCTTTGGAGGTTAGTTTTCTGGATGTGTGGTCTTTTAAGAAGGAAATGATTTATTCTGGATAAAGCTGAAACGATGCTCGGTTTTCAGACATTGTCTCAGTAGCTAGGGTAAAAACATGGACCGTATATATGACTTGACTGCTCTGTGTTTACGGGCCTTCCTCCACTTTCGGAAAGTTCGCTTCGCTATTTTTGCTAACCAAAAGAAATCGGAGGAGGATTTTTGTGTATACAAAAATAAAACATTCCCGTACTAGTGAAGGTCTTTCCTAAAAGTGAAGTGGCTTAATTTGAACTCTGAGAAAATGGGGATACACTCACTTTATGCCATTTTGGCTTACAAAAAAGGTTCATAGGAATGCGCTACTTTCAGATAGCGAGAGAAGCCTGTGTCCGCTTCATAAACCTTGACTGGTTTGTTCCGTGAGCACCTCTTGGCCCCCGTACAACACAGAGGATGCTTTTTACCTCTGGGATTTTAGCCAGCCACACTGATCTCGCAGTAGCCGACTCAATATTTTAGATGGAAATTTCAGTATTATTTAATTTAAAATAGTTTACTTATTTTTGGATTCTATTTCTTACCTAGGATTAGGGGGTAAAATTCAACAGTGTGTGCCTCATGAACTCCGTGCTGCAAAGGAAAATAAATGTTTCAAAATTTAGATTAAAAAATTGTTATAAAATTTAACCTCAAAGGATAGTATTCAGTGAACTAAATTAAGACCAGGACTTGTGTGTGTGTGTGGGTTGTTCTTGCATGAAATACTTCCATAATTTTGTCTGAGTTTGTGTCTTTTCCCCTCCTCTCCACAGGGTTTGTGCCTTACATTATTACTCCTCGCCATTTTCAAGAAAGCGTTGCCAGCTCTTCCGATCTCTATCACTTTTGGGCTTGTTTTCTACTTCGCCACAGATTATCTTGTACAGCCCTTTATGGACCAATTAGCATTCCATCAATTTTATATTTAGCATATTTGCAGTCAGAATCCCATGGATTTTTCTCCTTTGACTATAATAAAATATGGGGAGGAAAAGATGATTTTCCTGTGTCCACATCTAACAAAGGCAAGATTCCCACCTGGACTCTTTGCAGCTTCCTTCCAAGTCTTCCTAACCACCTGTACCATTGGGCGCTGGAAGGAGGTGTCTCCAGAAAATGGTTCGAACATGCGTCATTGTGATGGACTGAGTCCCTCGGTGCAAAAACTACCAGATTTGAGGGACGAGGCTGAGGAAAAGGGACGGACCACGAAGTTACTGTGCTCCCACCAGCAGTGTAACCCTTGGTCACAGGTGGATTTTACCAACACTGCAGACTCTCAGGACTACCATTACCAAGAAATTAAACGGCGTGGTGTAAACCAAACGGACTCTTCATCTTAAACTACATGTTGAAGATCAACCTAATGAACCTGTCTTGAATTCTGAACCTTTGCAGGAGGTACTGTAAGGAGAGTGGGCACCAGCAGCAAAATGAAAAGGTTTTTGAAACGGGGCTCCAACTTTCACTTTCAGACCTTTTTGCTGCAGACTTACCATTTTTAAATAAGACTTTTTTTTTTTCACCTTGAGTCAAGTCAGGTGTATAGGTTGATTTTGAAAAGTCTCGTTTTCAAGCACTGAAACTCAGTACCATCAACGGTTACCATTTCTTCCCATGGACAGTCTGAACTGATACGAGGTTGCTTTATCCTAAAAGTCTTAACCTCAGGTTCCAAATTCAGTCATTTCTGGAAAGAATGGAATTATATCCAAACGGTTACCTATCAGCCTTAGTTGAGTTCTGGATTTTTCCACCAAATTATTTGTTTTTAGACATATTTACTGGTTCTCGTGCCCCTGGATGCTTCCATTCTTCCCGTCTCTCCCTGACTCCCCCATAAGCATTGTCTTAGACACACAGCAAATGAGACAGTTCTGGTACTCTAGGATCTTACTCTGTGTGGTGCAAAGAATGTGTTACGAATCAGTGCTGTCAGCCTCGCTGCCATAATTTCTTCAGTAGCAAATACAATGTGTGCCCAAAGACAGTGAAATTAAAGAAGAGTAAAATGGCTGGTGAAGCACTTTCTGTCCTGGTTTTTCTTTTTTAACTACAATCCATTGTCTCTGACTGTGTGTTGGAATTTGGACCAACAGCCAAAAGCTGGTGGTCTGTAAATCAGTTGTATCAGTACAAAATAAGAGTTTGGAGAAGGCCGTGATTTTACTCGGTGAGCCGTGCGTGGGAGGACGTAGGGTCAGAAGGAGAACCAGCTGCCCAGAAGAGAAACAAGGGGCCTCTCTCAGCCAGTGGGACAAAGTGAGCTAACGGCCCGTGGGCAGATGTTAAGGAGAACCAAGCTATTCCTCAAGAACCTCACAGTGGGGGTGTCCTGCGCTTTCCCTTCTGCCTTACCTTTCCTTTCAGTATGCCTTTGATTGGGGCTGTCGGGCAGAGGCCCGGTGCGGCGCAGCTGGGGACAGAAGCAGAGCACCGGCCTGCGGGCACGCGGCTCCTCTAAGTGAAGCTCTGCCGGCACAACCGTTCTTCTGCCTCCGACAGCCCGCAGCAGCCGTGGGATCGGACCGGAAGCATTTGTGAGAAGCTTAGTGTGTCCTTGTGGCGGAACTGAAAGACCAGCTTTTCTTCCTGTTCCGGCTTTCTCTCCAGCCTGTCATGTGATCTGGTTGGTGGTTCTCCTTGCAGTTTAGAATAGCTGTTTTCTGTCACAGAATATCGTAAACTAACCTGAGCAGTAGTGTGCTGGGCATAACCGCGTAGGTAAAAAACGTGCTCTAATAGGCAGTTGAGAACTGCAGGCAAAACAGAAGACGAGTGCTGTGCACAGGAAGGGCGGGGCGTGACGTTGTAGGTTCTCTCGTCTCTTTGTTTAGCCCCTTCTTTCCAAGAGACTTTATCCTCAGATATGTAGCAATGTGGGTTTTATCTTCTGGAAGGACACCTGAATGTGTTTGTGATTTGTGGGAGTCTTGAGGGACCCCTGATCTAGAGTGGTTGATTTGTGCAAAGGTCCCAGAAATACCCTATCTTTCATGAAAGGTTCCTCCTGGAAGAGGGTATGTGCTGTGAGTGCGACTCAGTCCATCCTTGCTGTCACTGTTCTGTGTAGAAAGATTGCAATAAAACTCACTTTCTCCAAGATGGAACCACATCTCAGCATAGGCAGAACACCCCTTCTTTCCTGAACCCCCCCCCCCATCTCAGATGCAGAACTTTGCCTCGGAACTTTCTTCTTAGGGTCAGTTCAGCTGTTTCTGAAATATCAAAATGCTAGTCTCCCCCCATGAAAAGTAGATTGTCACCAGGGAACACAGAAACATGTCCATGGCAGATGTGCCCTCACACAGGGCAGGGGTGGCTGTGGGCCGGGCCCAGCCTCCTGCTTAAGGAAGAGGAGCAAGAAGAGTGGCCACTGATGTCTGCGCCTGACTGGCTCACAGAACACAGTGTTTATACATGGAAGGTTGCTACAAACTGGCCTGTGGGCATACCAACCATATTTGGAAGATCTGTGGACCTTTTTTTCAAAGAGGAAGAGCTTGCTTTTCCTGTTTTTGATTTTCACTAGGTTAGCATGTGGTGCTAGGATCACAGCTCTCACTGTAAATGATTAAATTTCTTGATGAGAACAAAGCTTTCTAAGCATCCCGGAAGAAAACCGTAAGTGAATGATTTATTGATTTCACTGCAGAAGCAACAACTAGAGAGGTAGTCTTCTCACTTTTAAACTCCTGGATCCCCAGTTTTTAAAGTCTCTTGATCTTAAAATCTCTCCTTCCATAACCGATGTCTATGCAGTAAGTTTAGTGCTTGTCCTTGGGCTCAAAATGTATATGGTAGTCTTGGTCATCATTTGTAGAATATGAGACGAGAGTTAAGCTCCCACATAAGATCTTTCAGGGTCAGGGTCTCAAGGAAGTCTCTGGTCCTGACCCCCAGGGCCTGGCCTTGCATAATCGCCCATTCATGATCTAGCCCTGGAAGAAAAAGAGCCCAGAAACCACTCTGAAGAGATTTATTCGGCGTCTTCCATGTTCCTGGCGTGGTGCTGGAGTCCGAAGATGTGAAGATGAGTAAGACCTATCCACACAACGCAGCTAGAGTTTCCTGTTGGCTGAGAGATGCCATCTTTAACTTCTCTGCAGTATTGGGTACTTGTCAGGAACCCCTTTTCGTGGTTACCCTTTGGTGTTATTAAGGTGACTTGATTCTCCCAGGAGCTACTCCTTTCAGTAAAATACTCCTTTCTCTCTCCTTGCTTTTGGATGGTCTGTAACCGTCTCACCTGCCATTCTAGAACCTCACCTCTGGAGCAACCACAAAGCTGACTCAGGGCGGAGGTGGTGGGGGGGGCTTGCAAACTGGACAATGGTTCTTGCCCTGGGATGAAACCATATCATCGTCATGAGTTTGGGCCCTGAAGAGATCCTTGTGATCTTCTTGCTTCTCTTTAAATCCCCCAAACACAGGAGATTAAAAACCATGGTTTCAGCTCTTCACGGCCCCTGGTGAAGTTGCTGGGCGGAGTGTTCCTGACCAGGCTGTCATCAGGCTCACCCCACCGAATCATCCGGACGGCATCCTCCAACAGTTCTCTCCTCTGGTAGGAAAAACCTCAGATGCGCGTATTAAAAAATCAGCCAAGTGCTGAAATGAACCCTTTTCCCTGACTGTTTTCCGGGGCCTTGGACAGCTGCGATGTTGCCCTGAGGAAGTAGCGGGATCCACCCTGGGCCCTGAGGCTGGTGTTAGCCCTGCAGCTCGGGTGTGTAGCAGAAGAGATTTCCCAGGGAGCAATTTTCCTTTGAAACTAAATAATTGTTGTAAAAGGGCAGCTTCAAAATCAACCGTAGCGCATAGCGAGTACAGGACCGTTTACGGGGCGATCAGAGGTGCGGGCTGCAGGGTTCAGCAGAATCGTTTTCCACGCTCGGCGTCTGGCTTTGGCTTCTACAGACACTGCTTTGTACATGATTCAAACAGACTGTGATCCATCTTTTTTAAATACCTTTCAGATTCTTGGTAAGATATAATTTTGATAGATGATTGCAGATTTTCCTGTATTTGTCAGATTAATAAAGACTGCATGAATCCAGCTGTGCTGATTTTCTTCCCTGAAAGCATTATAATGTATAACTGGGAGAACTGTCGAGCCATCATCAGGAAACAGGAAACACAAATGCATTGTTTCTGTTCACTCATAGTGGAGGGGTGTGGATCATAGTAGGGCACAGAAGTGAAAGTCCCAAAACAACTATTCTTAATAGTTTCTGAAATTTTTTTCTAGAAAATATCTAACTCAAATTGATGTAAAAGCTGTCCAGAACTTACGGGACGTGTATGCTGTAGTACAGTGCAGATCTTTTATGTGCTGGAGGATTAACTTTTCAAAATTATTACGGAGGTGACTGGCTGGCTCTGTTGGTAGAGCATACAATTCTTATCTCAGGGTTGTGAGTTCAAGCGCCCATGTCGGGTGTGGAGCATAGCTTATTTTTTTTTTTTTTAAGATTTTATTTATTTAATTGACAGAGACACAGAGATGGGGGAGTGAAACAGGGAGAAGCAGGCTTCACGCTGAGTGGGGAGCCAGGTGTGGGGCTTGATCCCAGGACCCTGGGATTGTGACCTGAGCTGAAGGCAGACACTTAACAGCTGAACCACCCAGGCGCCCCTGGAGCCTACTTTTTAAAAAAAAAAAAAAAAAAAAAAAAGGTCACCTGGGTTGCTCAGTTGGTTAAGCGTGTGCCTTCCACTCAGGTCATGATCCAAGGGTCCTGGGATCGAGCCCTGCATCAGGCTCCTTAGTAGGGAGCCTGCTTCTCCTCCTCCCTCTGCCTGTTACTTTCCCTGCTTGTGTTCTCTTTGTCTCTGTCAAATAAATAAAATCCTTAGAGGAAAAAAAAATTAATGTAGGTCACATCGGTGGAAAAAAGCAACACTACTTTTATTGCTAGTCCTGTCACTTTGCTAAAACTCTGCAAAACCTTTTGTTTCTAAACAGTGAATAGCATATAAAATATTGGGAATTATTGACCAGAAATAAGATGGTGGGCAGGGCACCTGGGTGGCTCAGTCGGTTAAGTGTGTGCCTTTGGCTCAGGTCATGGTCTCAGGGTCCTGGGATCAAGCCCTGTGTCGAGCTCCCTTGTCAGTGGAGAGACTGCTTCTCCCTCTGCCTCTGCCCTTCCTTCCCCCTGCCCCCTGCTGTCTCTCAAGTAAAGAAATGAAATGTTTATCTTTTTTATTTTTTTAAAGATTTTATTTATTTGGCAGCACAAGCAGGGGGAGCAGCAGGCAGAGAGAGAGAGTGAGAAGCAGGCTCCCCGCTGGGCAAGGAGCCTGGTGCAGGACTTGATCCCAGGAGCCTGAGACCATGACCTGAGCTGAAGGCAGAGGCCTAACCCACGGAACCACCCAGGCGCCCCAAATAAAATCTTAAAAAAAAAAAAAAAGTCATGGCAGGAAAACCAGAGTTGGCTGTTGTCTTCAGAAGGAGCATATTAAAGGACAGATACATTCCTGGCTCCAGTGGCTAAGAGCATCAGCAAGAGGGGAAGGTGTTCATTTCATCCTTTGGGAACCACAGACATCATTTGCTTTTATGAATCTTGTAGGCAGGGTCACTAGAGTTGGCCACAGAAATACCATGATTTGTTCTCATTAGCTGGGAGAGGTTTCGGATTTTTAGGGGCGTTGACAATGACGTTCTTCGTGAGAATGAAGAATGTCCCCAGGCAGAGTTGAGAAGCAAGCATGATGAGGGTGGATTTCCTAGCATCACTAGGTAAGTACCTCGGTTTTCTGGGTCCCAGCCATTCTCTCTGGGGACTCTTCTGTGTGCTCTGTATGTGTGTGGTGGGGAGAATCCTTGCCCACCAATAGCTTAGGATCTGGTTAAAAGCGAAATGATAAGCATACATGAGTTCAAGCAAGTACAGTGTTGATTCATTACATCATTTGAATGGAAGTGCAGAGCAGCAGAGGGACCCCCAGAACACAGGGTTAAGATCAGGTTGTTTTCCAGAAACAACGTTGGAACCAAGTTTGAGAAAAAGGGGAGATTCTGAATTGGCATGAAGATGAAGGACCTTCACCAGAAAAATCAGGAAGGAAGTAGTATGTGAGATACGCCCAAGGATAATTGGTTTTTGAATTAGATGATGTATCCAGAGGAAAGCCCAATTAGCTAACAAAATCTGTTTCTGTATTTACTGAGAATATACTTTCTTCATCAGATGACCTGTAGAAACCATGGAGGATGTGTTCCGGCCTGCCACAGGGGTCTTTCAGCCCTTGGTCTTAATCTTGACCATGATTGATTCTCTCACAGGGGCTGGCCCTTCTGTACCCCATACGCCATACCCTGTAAAGGGGAAAAATGGAAGAGCCTCAAGCCAAGTTTGCTGGAGTCCTTTTTTTTTTTTTTTTAAAGATTTTACTTTTAAGTAATCTCTACAGCCAACATGAGGCTCAAACTCACAACCCTGAGATCAAGAGTTGCGCGTTCTACCAGCTGAGCCAGCCAAGCGCCCCAGTGGAGTCCTAATTCTTTGGACAAGGGTTCCCATACTCTTGCTGCTGCTGTTAGTCCTCCTTTCCCCCTAAAATTGTTTTAATTATGTGGTAACCAAAGGCCAACTCCTCATGCAAAAGAGGAAAGGATTTTGTTACCCCTCTACCAAGAGCATATTTTGAGGTTGACGACATGTAAGATTGTGATTAGTTTTCTTGAGTAGCAGATCTAGTGAGGTGCTACTAAGCAGTATCAGGGCGCCTGCGTGGCTCAGTCAGTTAAGCCTCTGCCTTTGGCTGTGGTCATGATCCCAGAGCCCTGGGATCAAGCCCCACATCCAGCTCCCCGCTTGGCAGGGAAACTGCTTCTCCCTTGCCCTCTCTGCCTGCCGCTCCCCCTGCTTGTGCGCTCGAGCCCGTGCTCTGTCAAATAAATAAATAATAACATCTTAAAAAAAAAAAAACAACTCAGCGATATGCACAAGGAAGATCTGAAAGTAGAAAAAACACTGGGAGCTAGATCGCTCTATTTACACTATGATTAAATAACCTGGATTTAAGCGAGTTCTTTAAAGGCTGGCGCATCCCCTCTGGCTAGGGCTGTCACAGGGACGGCGCTGAGTTGTCCTCAAATACTGAGACAGACTGAGGCTAGATCTCACGGACTTGACCCCGCTTCTAGATTTTCGAAGATCTTGTCTGCCAAGTACTATAACTCATTAGGCGGTAATCTGTTTTTCTATTTACTAATTGGATTTACCTACATATGCCATAAAATAGCGTTAGGCTTGTTTAGTGAGGTGACTGGGTTTTACTTACGTGACCAGAGAGACGCTAATGTATGATTTCTTCAGATTTTCTCAAACGCTGAGAACGACCTCTCTGCCATCCTGCCCTCGCGGGTTTTCCACGCTTCCCCTGCCCCTTTCCATCCTAGTTCAGGGCCGTTCTCTGGAATAACCCAGCCAGCCAGGAGGTCATCAGTTCAAACCCATCATGGGGCTCGAGGACTGTAAAGTGCCCCTGGAAGGGGAAAGGCTCTTCTATCCCCGCTGACCTCTGCCTTCACTCAGGTCTCTTTCCTGCCTGTGCTCTCTGGGCCTGGGCCTGCGGGAGAGGAGGGCCAGACTCCATCTGTTCTTACTGTGGCTCCGCTGGCCATCCAGAAGGGAATTCCAGGAGTGTTTGTTGGGGGAACCCCACAGCTCAGCCGGCCTGCCCCCGGGTGAATGTGACCCTGTTGACTCTAGTCATGTAAGATCCTGTTCTCCAAGCCAGGGGCACCCCCTTTGTGTCAGTGGGGCCCAAGGCGATGGCCCCCGGCACAGCCCGCCCTAGGGAGACAAAAGGACCGGGTGTTCTCCCCTCCCCCTGTCCTCGTGCAGCAGGTCACCCGTTGAGGGACTCCTTGCAGGCAGCAAGGACCAGATTCTCTCCTCTCCCTCTTGTGCCGTGTATAACTTGGTGAGGTAAGTCACAGCCTTGTTCCAAGTGATTACGCAACTTTGGTCATTAAAGAGGTGACTCAGGAACGCACTCCAAGCCTGTTTGTGGCATGAACTGATTCTCGTTTTTAAGTCAAATGCACTGGTACACGTTTTTGTGAGCAGGTGATCTGACCCCAGAGGCCCGTCTCAGTTGGGGATCACAGGTGAGCAGGCGGGGGCCGCCGGGGTATCCGGGCTCCCGGCCCACCGAACCCCGCTGCTCGGAAGGCCGTCCGTCGTCTCCCCTGGCCGCGCTCCAGCCGCCTGGCGGGGGAGGAGGAGGAGAGGGGGGAGGCCTGGCCGCCCCAGCACAGGGCCCTCGCTCCGCCCTGGGCGCTGGAGACCGAGCCTGGCCCCGTTCCCCACCCGCCACGGGGCCCAGCCGGCCCAGCTGCTTCCGCAGACACGCCCCGACTCGCCCCAGGCCCCGCCGCCCCCGGTGTGGGGGCCCAGGGCTTCCTTCAACGCCCCTGGGGTCGGACGCTCCTGCAGCTCCCGCAGCCCCCGGGGCACAGAAGAGGCCTCGCTCACCCCCACGCCTCTGAGCTGGGTGAGGGGGACCAATGCGGGCAAGTGCACGCAGGCCGTGGGGGTGTGCCTCCCAGCTGGCCCCCGCACCCCCACGCCCTCTAGTGAGCCCCCCTGGGGGGGGGGGCAGGGTGCATGCGATCACCGCCCAGTCCTGGGCCCCCTGGGAGGGAGTTGCTCAACCAGTGTTTGGTGAGTAAGTGATGTAACGGGTGGATTAGGGGTCCGCAGGAGGGGATTTCCACGCAGGATCACATAAACAGGCCCGGGTGGGGGCATGTTTTAACTAAGAGCAAACATTTACCAATTTTGCCTTTGTTTACAAGGCTGTGCCGGGGAAGACCACTTGGCCTTATCTGCTTAGAGACCCCGTATTTATAAATAGGTGGTCAGAGTGGAATCCAAACAGAATTCCTCCCCCCAGCACGCTTGTGACCTTGAGAAATACATGGGTTTGTCCCGGGTCAGTGTCACCACGTTGAATGTGGAAGGAATAAAGGATAGTACTGTTCTTAATACGTTTCCTTAACCCTCATTTTTTAAAATTTAAATTCAATTAACCAACATACAGTACCTCACTAGTTTCAGATGTAGTGTTCAATGACTCATCAGTTTCCTACGACACCCGGTGCCCATCCCATCACCAGTTACCTCATCGCCCCCCAGCTCACCTCCCGCAGCCCTCAGTCTCCTTCCCAGAGTCAAGGGTCTCTCCTGGTTTGTCTCCCTCTCTGATTTCTTCCCATTCAGTTTTCCCTGTGGTCCTCTGCGCTCTTTCTTATATTCCATATATGATGAACTGTCATTTAACCAAGAAAAGCCCTCGAGAAAACTACGTGCCCCATATAACCAATACCATTGGGCACTTACTAACAATGCGCCTCCCACGCTATACTGAGCCCGTCACAAGCACTGTCCCCCCTGGTCATCCTCATGCCACCTCCTTCCATGGTGAGAAAATGCAAGCTTGGAGACCACGAGTAGCAGCCCCACACTCACCCACAAGAAAGCAGGAGACGTGCCCTGCCCAGAGCCTCCACTTCTCCCCTCCAGGATGGAGGCACCTTGCAGACTTGTTTCTGTCAAACTGGGTCACCTCTCTGGGCCTCTGTTTTCTCCTCTGTAAAATGCAGAGTCTGACAATATTCCTCACATTTTCTAACTAAAACTGGACAGGGGAACACGAGACCATGAGAGCCTAGGACCCGTCCCACGGTGGCTGTCCCAGGCAGAAATGTTTGGAGTTGGAAAAAACAGAGAGAGAGAGAGAAAACATTTAATTTTAGGATGCCTGAATGTCTCAGTGGGTTAAGCCTCTGCCTTCAGCTCAGGTCATGATCTCAGGGTCCTAGAACTAAGTCCCCCATCGGGCTCCCTGCTCAGGGGGGAGTCTGCTTCTCCCTCTTCTCCCTGTTCATGATCTCTCTTGTTATCTCTGTTGCTATCTCTGTCTCTCTCAAATAAATAAAATCTTAAGGAAGATTTTATTTACTCAGTTGAGAGAAAGAGAGCATGAGAAGAGGGAGGAGCAGAGGTAGAAGCAGGGAGCCAGACGTGGGACTCCATCCCAAGACTCTGGGATCATGACCTGAGCTGGAGCCAGACACCTGACCTACTGAGCCACCCGCGTGTCCCCACCATCTGAACCACTTTCACATGTACGATGCAGTGGTGTTCAACACATTTATAACGTTGTGCGGCTCTCATCAGCACAGATCTTCAGGACTGACTCCCTCCTCCTGCCTCCCCGTGCCCCGATAACCCCCATTCCGCTTCCTGTCTCTATGTATTAGACTGTCCCGGGGACCTCCGATCAGTGGAATCATGCATAATATGTCTGTTTGTGTCTGGTTTATTTCTCTGAGCACAATGTTCTCAGGGTTCATCCATGCTATTGTAGGTTTGTTTTATTATAAAAATAACCACAGCACCATCATAAACCAATATGAAATACATTTCACCCCAACCCCCAACATAGCATACTCCCAATTTCAAAGTGGATGTTCCCCAAGTCTGTGCCTTGTGTTTTCTGTGTCTTTCAGTGTCCCCAAGACCACATGCCCCACTCTGAGAAACACTTCCTTCCCCACTCGGGCCACCTGTTTGGCCACCTCACAGCTGGGCTTGAGGGTCTGTGCTGAGTGGAGGCCTGTGTGTGTGTGTGCACAAAAGCACACCACCCCTCATCTCTCTGCTGTCCTCCTTTGTTTTCAGCCCCTAGAGCTGTTGATTCTTGGAAATTTTCCATTTTAGCATTTTAAAGAATTTTATATTAATCCATTTTCTTCCTTTTAAAAAGGAAGAAACAGCCATGCAGGCAAGTTAACTTCCAGACCTGTCCCAACCAGTGAATGGAGATGCCAGACTCCAGTCCGGGGGTTGGACTCACAGACTCATGCCTTCTCCATCCCCACCATCTCCCATGCTCCCACACTCATGCCCCCCCCCCCAACGGAATTCAGCAGGCCCCTGGGCATCTGTCACTACCATTAACATTGTGTTAATGTTGGGAACCCCACTGGTAGTTACATCATGTTTCATTTTCACGGGTCTCCAATCCATCACGTGTAATTATGAAATTCAGAGGGCTCGGAAAACTGAAAGGTCTCTCCTAAGTTTGTAAGTCCGGGCCTGAACTGGCGTGAGGCTATGTAGAGTCTTAATTTAGCCTGTTTAGGTGAATATTAGTGTGTTTGGCTGTAGAGCTCTAAGTGGGTGTGGTTTTGTTGTTGCTTTCGGTTGTTAGTTTTGATTAAAGAGGGCTTCCAACCCGAATGTTTATAGCAGCAATGTCCACAATAGCCAAACTATGGAAAGAACCTAGATGTCTATCAACAGATGAATGGATAAAGAAGATGTGGTATATATATACAATGGAATACTCTGCAGCCATCCAAAGAAATTAAATCCTGCCATTTGCGGCGATGTGGATGGAACTAGAGGGTATTATGCTTAGCGATATAAGTCAATTGGAGAAAGACAACTATCATATGATCTCCCTGATATAAGGAGGTGGAGATGCAAGGTGGGGGATTTGGGGGGTAGGAAAAGAATAAATGAAACAAGATGGGATCGGGAGGGAGACAAACCATAAGAGACTCTTAATCTCACAAAACAAACTGAGGGTTGCCGGGGGTAGGGGGGTCGGGAGAGGGTGGTGGGGTTATGGACATTGGGGAGGAGGGTATGTGCTATGGTGAGTGCTGTGAAGTGTGTAAACCTGGCGATTCACAGACCTGTACCCCTGGGGCTAATAATACATTTTATGTTTACAAAAAAAAATTAAAAATTTAAAAAAAAAAGAGGGCTTCCAGACATCCTGGAGGTCATGGTATCACGTGCAGTTTAGGAACTTCTAAGAGCTGAAAAATGTTCAATCCTCCAAGAGGATTGAGCTCCAAGAGTTTCTAATAAGGAATTGGGACTTAGATATGTATCATAGGATTACAGTTATATAAAGGCTATAAAAATAAAAAGCCTAGACCTGGTTTTTTGTGCTCCCGTTGCGTGGGGTCTGTGCCGGGGACCTCCGATCAGTGGTGTTATACTTGAAAATAGGGTCAGGATAACAGGTCCACAAATTACAGAATTTAGAGAAGCTCCCCCGCCCAAAGTTAGTAGAATATCCCTCTTTGTTTAACTTGAGCGTTGGGGAGTCCATTTCTGAACTGAGAGATGCTGGTCCTCTGACTTTCTGGATGATGTTTCTAGGCTTTCGGTGAAAGGCACAGACCCTCCTCGGTTTCCCGGCTGAGAATTATCCAAATCCACAGGCTGAAGCAGCAGAGGAGATAAGCAGCGCCCTGGGAGAGTGGCGGAGAGGGACCAAGAGGAAGGGCTCTACAAGTCTTGGCAGCTGGTCTGTGGGGGTCCCCATCCAGGGCCCCTCTCTGGCAGCTGGCGGGGACAGCAGCCACAGAGCAGGAGATGCTGAGCCAGATGGGCAGGGTCTGCAACGAGGGCACAAGGACTTGCCCTCTGTCACTCTTGATCATTGATTGGGGCCCCCAGGCCACCCGCACTCAGTTACTCTGGAGGCCGGGGCCCCCACCCTGAGCTGAGAGGGACCCTCTAGGCTGGTCCCATACACCACACTGAGCTTTGTGGGGGTCTGAGCCCCAAATCCTTCTCCCGCTCAGGAATTGGAGGGGAGGGTGGGAGAGGGGGCGCTCCTCATACCTGCCCCACAATGTCTTCAGGAGTTCAAGCAGTTAATTTCCACAAAGGGTAATGTAGCCCGATCCCTACAGTGTATGTGCATGTGTGTGCATATACGTGTGTGTGTGTGTGTGTGTGTGTGTGTGTGTGTGTGTGTGTGTGTTCCTGGGTGGAAGGAAAGGGATGAGCTCTCAGGGTGGAGCTGCTGGGTGGGAGGCAATCAGGACAGGTTTTCTGGAAAGCCCCCTTCTTGCATCTGTGTACCTGCTGTCTGGACTCCGCTCTCCCACCCTATCTCTAGTTTCCTCAGCTGGGCTCCCCCTCCCTCCTGATGCCCTGTCCCAGGATCTGGATTGAGAATGGGGCAGATAGGGTGCGTCCATGTCCGGCCTGATGGCACTGAAGGACACCCCAGGACCTGTTCTTTCTGGACAGCCCTCATGTCTGCAGGAAGGGCCGGGGGGGCTCTCATTCTGTCCCAGCTTTGAGGATAAACCTCCCCTCCAAAGGCCAGCTAGCGTATCTTATGACAGCCTCGTCGGACATACCGAGCATTGGACTTCTCACTCTGGCGGTTTTGCTTGGTGTTTCAAGGTCCTGACTTGGATATAGCAGCAAGAGAGGCAGGGGAAGAGATTAGTGTGGGAGCTGGAAGCACAGTGTCACGTTGAGGGGCAGACTGGGAAGGAGCCTTCAGCACCCCCCTCCCACCTTCCCCCAACTTTGACTCTATCAAGGGAAATGGATATATGTGTGGGCGGGTGAGAAAAAAGTAGAGCGAGAAAAATGGAGAAATCCTCAAATGGGAGGTGTTCTTTTTCTTTTAGATTCCTAGTGGGCTGTGGCATAGTGGAAATATTTGAATATTTGTAAGATTGTTTTCTTCTAAATTCACTCGCAGTGCTCCCATGCAACTAGAATGTGACCTCCCCAAGGGCAGCACGGTGTGGGTGTTGGAGTCATGGCTTGGGAGAGCTGACTGCGTCTCTTCCCAGCTCTGTGGCTTGTGACTTCTCGTTGGCGGCTTGAAAACAGGCGTGGAGTATTTATACCATGGAAATGGACACCTGCTTTTTCCTTCCAGAGAGCCGGTTGGTAAACGTTTAGCAGCACTGGACAGGTCTGGCCCCAGCTTCCAGGCCCTCCAATGTTCAAGGAATGACTAAACAACCACCAGAAAGAGAAGAAAGAAGAGAAGCAGCACCCTCTAAATTCATTTCAACAAATGCCGTGCGGCGGGTGCTGCAGGGAGATGGCGGACGTCTGGGGGTCACCCAGCATCTGAACGAGGTTCCCATCTGGGGAACCTGCCAGTTCTTGTTTCTCAGGTGGTGGTGGTCAGGGTGCAGGCATGTTCCTGGTGGGCTTGGCGTCTACAAGCAGCGTTCAGGCCTTTTTCCCGGGGTGATCTGGGTTAGTGTAACCTGCATGAAGGTGGTGGGGCAGCAGTCCTGTGTCCAGCAGGACGGTCCTAACCAGAACTGTCCCTGGGCCATGGTCTATGATGCTGGAAGGGACTTCAGCCCTTGTCTGTGCCTGATTCTCTAGCCTTCCCGTCAATTCCATGAGCTCTCATGTCCTTACTCTAGCCAACATTTCTGTGTAAGTGAACCACGTCTTTTTCTGGGGATTGCAACCACGATGCCTGTGTGTCAGGTCAGATTAGATGTGCAAGACATCTACCAGGGGAAACGCTGCGAAGATAAGCAGGTGGGAGCAGGAACAGAGCCGGCCTCCAGAACGTGATGCAGCCCGGATGTGTGGCGACTGGACGCTGTCACCAGCCGAGCTTCCTACACCATGCTTCCTTGAGGGACACCCTCACAGCTGTCACCAGCCTCCGGTACAGGGCTCAAGGGCGGTGGGGGGACAGATCCCTGATTCTGCAAAGTGCACAGCTGAGACAAGAGAGACAAAGGTATTACCGCAGCAGTTCCAGAGCGCAGACCCCACACAACGGAGCTCAGGGGCAGGCGGAAGGGAGGGCTTCCTAGAAGTGGCGCATGTAGGGAGCCCTGGGACTCTTGGGGTTTTATTTTCTCCTTTCCCTCTCCAGTTTTCCATCCCAACCCAGCCTTACAAAGAGATTTGGCTCCTTGTTTCTAGGTGGGGGTCCCCTGATCTGCCATCTGCAGAGATAATCTGGGTACACTGGATCCAGACTGCCCGCAGAGCGCACGGGGCGGAAGGAACTCACTCCTATGGGCGCCTACTAGGGGCTTTAGAGAAGCCACTGACTTCCCTCCACACTCTCGGTGTGAGGCTCCAGTGAGCAAACTGACGCTTGAGGTGACATGACTTTCCCAGGTATGTCTGCCCCCTGCCCCTGGGCTACTCAGCCCCCCAGGTGGAAGGGAGTATCTGGTGCCCGTGGGAGGGGAATTTAGAATGAAAGGGAAGGTCTCCCACTTTTTCCTGGAATCTTCTTTCCACATCACCATTTTTTAAAATATATACACTGATCATGCCCACCAGGTTTTGTGGGGTTTTTAAAAAAGATTTATTTATTTATTTATTTATTTGACAGAGAGAGAGAGAGAGAGAGAGAGAGAGAGAGATCACAAGGAGGCAGAGAGGCAGGCAGAGAGAGAGGAGAAGCAGGCTCCCTGCTGAGCAGAGAGCCCGATGAGGGTTATGCTGCTTCAATCTCTGAGCAGAAGGCAGAGGCTTAACCCACTGAGCCACCCAGGTGCCCCTTTGCCCACCAGTTTTTGATGAGCCATTATGTGCTGGGCCCTGAATTCACCATGTCCCTCTCGGGGAGCGGAACTGAGGCTTGGAGACAGGGACTACTTGCCCAAGCCAGTAACCGTTGGGGCCTTGCTAGGGGGTCCAAGCACTGTGTGTGGGCTCTGCCTCCCCACACTCAGGGTCTCCTTTGCAGCCAGGGTGGGGAGAAGAAATCACGGGCTTGGGTGTCTGAGAAGGGATCACTGAGGAAAATCACGAAGAGGCCAGGAAGGAAGGTGGTGTCTCAGCTACTCAGCCCAGAGCCGGAGAAGCGGCTTCCTCCTCCTTTACAGAGACCTTTGACCAAGCTCAGAAAATTCCTGGCTGATGGGGGCAGGGAGTGGGGCTTCTTGAATGGAAGAAACTGTTTTCCTCTTCTAGACAGGCTTTGGGTAATTCCACTCCTTTTCTCTGCCAAGCTTATCTTTGCCTAAGAATTCACACCAGTCCCCAGGGGCCCCCTGCTCACACAGCTGCTCCCGCTTCTCTTTTCATTGATGGGTAAGAAATGGGACGGATTTAAAATGTTTATGGTTTAATAAGCGTTTGTCTGAATACCAGTGACAGTCTAGAGAAATGACTTACAGGAGCTGGGGGGTCTGAACAAGGGTTGGGCCTCTCACTCATGACTTACCTCTGTCCCCAGTGGAGGCCTCGGGAGAAGAAATGACCAGGGGCCCGGGATAAGCAAAGGCCTGAAGGTTTAAGAGGGTAAGGGAAAGGGACCCGCCTTGTGAACTTCCCACCTCCCATGTGGCCCAGGGCCAACGCTATTTTCAATTTCAAAAAAAATTGAAAGGTAGGTGATTTTCAATTTCAAAAAAGGGGTGGCAGGCAAGAAATGCCTTTGTTGAGAAAAAGGACAACTAGGAAAGGAAATTAAATTTATCACATTTCTTGAGCCCCTACCTTGATCTTCCCTAGCGCCCTAGGCACAGGTGACCGGGAGGCAAGATTTTTCTTCTGCTGACAGCTGAGTGGAGAGACTCGGATTCCCACAGGGCATGGCACCACGATAAACCACTGCAGACAGGGACAGAGACTGAGGGAGCCCACTGGGCACCAGCTTCGCCTGCCATGGTGCGGGGAAGGCTTCTAGAAGAGCTGACGTTTGGCCAGGGTCTTGAGGGGTGAGTAGGAGTCTGCAAGGGAGATCGGGCTTCCAGAGTGCGTTCTCCGCAGCGGGGAAAGCTGGCTAGGAGGGTAGGGTGCAGCAGTGCATGCGTGGAGAAACTCAGCCGTGCCTGAAATCCAGGCTGACCTTGGAGATACTGCAGGTGTGGCCCCAAACTGCCACAATAAAGTGAATATTGCAATAAAGTGAGTCGAATTTTTGGTTCCCCGCTGCATATAAAACTTATGTTTACACTATACTGTAGTCTATTAAGTGTGCGATAGCATGACTAAAAAACCAATTATTATTTTTTTTTTGCGGGGGTAAACTGTATGCCCAGGATGGGGCTCAAACTCACAACCTCTAAGATCAAAAGTCACATGTTGGGGACGCCTGGGTGGCTTAGTTAGTTAAGCGGCTGCCTTCGGCTCAGGTCATGATCCTGGCATCCTGGGATCGAGTCCCACATCAGGCTCCTTGCTCTGCAGGGAGCCTGCTTCTCCCTCTGCCTCTGTCTGCCTGTGCTTGCTCTCTTGCTCTCTTTCTCTCTCTCTGACAAATAAATAAATAAAATCTTAAAAAAAAAAAAAGTCACATGTTGTACCCACTGAGCCAGCCAGGTGCCCCTAAAAAACCAGTTTCTCGAATTAAAAAAAGTACCTTATTGCTGAAAAATGCTAACCCTTATCCGAGCTTTCAGGACATCATAATCACTGATCACCATGAAAATTTTTGAAATATTGCAAGAATTACCAATATACGACACAGAGACACGAAGCGAACAAACACTGTTGGAAGAATGGATGCCCACAGACTTGCTCCAGGCGGGGTCGCCACAAACCTTCAGTCTGCAAAAAAAAAATGCGATTTATCTGCAAAGCTGAATAAAGCAAACGGCAAAACAAGTCCCAAAACAAACAACCCCAGGAAGGTAGAATAGAGTGAGGTCTGCCTGCACGAAATCCGAGGTTGGAGGAGGAGCAGACGGCAGGACGCGGAGGTGTGTTGTGAGGAAGACGGGGCATGGAGGGGCGACGATCCAGAGGTGGGGGGCTTAGCACAGAGGAAACGGGCCCGGGTGGGCGACTGCTGCCCGGCCAAGAGCGGAAACAGAGTGGAGGGCAAGCCAAGCCCTGGCACCGACCCAAGGGGATGCGGCACCGGTCCCTGTGGGGGACCCTCCTCTGGGACTGGGGATGCGGTCTGCGGGGCCGGGCGGGGGGAGATGGGGCGGGGAGGCGGCCAGCCGGCGGCAGGGAAAGTCCAGCCTCCGCAGGCGTTCCTCGCCGTCGGGCCAACCTCCCATTCCCGGGGCGGCACCGACGGAGCGGCACTGCGGGCTCTGCGCGCTCGGAGACAGGTACGAGAGCGGAGGGATAGGGACCCGGCGGCAGGGGCGGCTCGGCCCGGGGCTGCTGCAGCAGAGCCGCGTCGGAGGAAGGGGCGGGGGTGGACCCCCGAGGAGACCCCGCCTCTGGCTGTCGGCCAGGTCACCGCACCGCACCGCGCGCGCTCGGGCGGGGCTGGGAGGTCACCGGCCGGCAGGAGAGGCGGGGAGCCCCGGGGGCTCGTGTTGGGCAGTCGGGCGCGACCCGGGGCCCCGCGCCCACGCCGCCCGCCCCCTCGGCCGTTGCCTCGGCGGGACGCCGTTCCCGCGCCGCCCAGGCACCCGGCTCGCAGGCCGAGCGCGCCCCTCCCCGAGGTGCCGCCAGGGCCAGCACGTGCCCGGTCGCCCCTGCGCCTCGCGTGGGAAGCGCACCTTCCGCCTTCCGGGGCTGCACCGGCCGCGTTCCCGGGCCGGGGACGGGGGACGGGGGACGGGGGCGGGGCGGCGGGTGGACCGGACCCCGAGCGAGGAGTGCGGGTCGCGGGCGCCTCCTCGCGACCGAAGCCCGGAAGATTCCTGAGTAGGGGGCGGCCGGGGAAGGGCGTCGCGCTGGCCTCGGGCGTCCGGGTGTCCGCGGGGGGCGGTGGGGGGCTGCGCAGGGACCCCGGGCGCGGGTCCTGGGCTGACCTCCCGGCGAGGAGGCGCAGACCCGCCCGGCCGCGGAGCTCTGGTCAGGCCGCGCCGTGTTCCTCGGGGACACAATGTGGGAGGAGCCCACCCTGCCGGCCCACCCTGCCGGCGGGGGAAGCGGGGGGCGCAGCGGGCCGGGCCCTCAGGGAGCCGTGGGAGCCCCCGGGAGTAGTCCGATGTCCGAGCCGCAGGGCTGGCCCTCGTGTCACACGGGGTCTTTTTTCTGTTTTTCTCCCAAGTGAATTGAAATAACCTTCTGGCTTTCGCGACCTTGGGATTGCAGCTGTGGGTCTCGATCTGGTGCAGTTGCAGCCGTGGTGGTAGAGCTGGGCAGCAATCACAAGCCTTCTCTTCTGTCTTAAGTCTCTCCCTTGGCTCTGCTCACCTCCCTCCCTAAAGTCTCCTCTAGAGAAGCATCCCTTGTCGTTCATCTTGTCCTAGAACAAGACTCGCAGAGCCATGCGGGCCTCCGTCCCGCACGCTGCTCTTACAGGAGCTGCGGGCGCAGGCGGCACTCCTGTCAACCACCCCCTCTTCGCCACCCCCGCCCCAGTCCCAGGAACCTCTGATTTGTTTGTGAAAGTAATGGCTAAATGAATCACTGTGCTGAATTAACGAAGCATGTACGTCGCTAAATGTGCCAGATTAAATTTTGCTGAACTTGGCTTAGTAATGCTGCTTTGTCCTTGTAAAATGAAGTCATTTTATACTTGAATAATGAATAACATTGGTAGAATTTTATACTTGAATAATGAATAACATTGGTAGAATTACAGATTTTAAATTTTTACATGCAAGTCAGTACTTGTTTAATGTTTTGTACTGAAGGAACATATTACTTATGTCATTCTCCAGTAGTGACATGTACGCGCATGTAGATACATACTGTGCAGACAGAACCCAGCACACTGCACACACACACACACACACACTCCTTGCACACTCACTCCACACTGCACACATACATTGTGCACACCCACATGCTACACACACTTCCTTTCACCCATGTCCTCCAGAGTCACCCACAGCCTGCACACTCAGAAACCACAACGCATGCACACACACACACACACACACACACACACACACACAGGTTATAGAACCGGCTTGTGGAGCTTTTCTTGTGCAGAGAAATGCTGGCTTGGGCTTAAGGTAGGATACAGTTGACGTCTTTAAAGCTTTTGAGTTTTAACAGCATCTTGGGAGAGTTTCTTTTAAAAATATATATATTAACGGGCGCATGGGTTAAGCAGCTGTCTTCTGCTCAGGTCATGATCCTGGAGTCCTGGGATGGAGCCCCAAGCAGGACTCCCTGCTTAGCGGGTCATCTGCTCCCTCTCCCTGCCATGCCCCCTGCTTGTGCTCAAATAAATAAAATTTTTAAAAATATATTTTATTTATTTATTTGACAGCGAGAGATAGAGACAGACAGAAAGAGCAGAGGGAGTCAAGGAGAGGGAAAGCAGGCTTCCCGCTGAGCAGGGAGCCCAATGCGGAGCTCCATCCCAGGATCCTGCGATCATGACTTGAGCCGAAGGCAGACGCTTAACGACTGAGCCAGGGCTACTAACGCAGGCGCCCCTAAATAAAATCTTCTAAAAAATAACAAATTTAAAAAAAAACTTTTAAAAACCCCACAAATTGTGCTTAAAAACAACAGGTATAATGGCTTTTTAAAAAAGGGAATCTCTTGCTAAATTAAAACCCTTGAGACTGATTGCTTTGATTCTGAACCTGGCCTTCAACAAGTGTTTTTAATGGCCCTCTTTCTTTCCCTTTTGAAATCCTGAAAGAAGGTACTCGTGAACATTTAGAAGCCGGTAGTAGACGGGCCTCTTCTCCCGCACCTGAGTGCCATGGCCTCTCGTCCTCTGCGGCTCTGCAGTCTCCTGTGGACAACGGGGAGGAAGGGACGCGCCCCTGCCCGCGAACCCGCGGACCGGGCCCCGCCCCGCCCCGCCCCCTCCAATCCCGCCCTCTCCCGCAGGCAGAGATGCGGCTGCTCCTGCTCGTGCCCCTGCTGCTGGCCCCGGCGCCCAGGTCCTGGGTGAGTGCGGCCCTGCTCACAGCTCTGCCTGGGCCCCCAGCTGGAGTGCAAGGCGGGGGGAGGAGGGGGATATGGGTGGTGGGGCGCAGGCCCTCAGCTGGGAAGACGCCCTGGGGTTTAGGACGCCACAGCTTGGAGCCCCCTCTCCCAGTCGCGACCTCCTGTGGGAAGCTGGGGTAAAGGCAAGTCCTGGGACCCCCAGCTCTTTCAAAAAGGGGTGCAACCTGAAGCTTCTGACCAAGAGGCCCAGAGCAGCCCTCCCGGCTGCAGGGCGCAGCACTGGCAACTTCCCCCCACCGTCCTCCTTCAGAAGGTGCTGGGTGCACCCTAATGCCGGGACTCCCCACTCCCCGTGTTGTCTTCCAAGACGGAAGGAAGGGGAGGGGGCAGTGCTGGCTCCAGCCAAGGTGCAGGGCGACCTGCCGGTTACTCTGCAGATGAAAGGAGTCAAGGGGTGCAAAAATGCCCTGAATC
The DNA here is from genome assembly GCF_002288905.1 of Enhydra lutris kenyoni. NCBI lineage: Eukaryota > Metazoa > Chordata > Mammalia > Carnivora > Mustelidae > Enhydra > Enhydra lutris. The sequence continues at coordinate 20,565,400 of NW_019154104.1, read as the reverse complement.
CTCTTAGGGGCTTTCTGCCTTAGAAACACCTGAGTGACCCCCTCCCACCTCTTCCCGCCCACAGCATGTGAGCTGGGGGCTGCGGGGGATGCTGAGCTCTCCTCCGCAGCTCTGCAGCTTCCTGTCGCTGGCTCTGGCTGGGGTGGGGGCAGAGCCCCCCCCCCCAGGGTCCCTTCTGGGTGCCGACAGTGGTGAGGGAGGCATAAAGTGCAGATGCAAACCCAGGCTGGTCAGGGTTGGTTTCCTCTGCCTCTATTCCCACCCCCTCACCCCCCCCTCTCACACCCCTGCGCAGGGCAGCCCTGGGAACAGCACAGTAAGAAAGAGGGTCCCTGAGTTGCCTTGCAGTGCGGTGCGTCGGGGCGGGGGGAGGAGGAGGGGCTTGTTTGGGGAGCCGCAGGGGCAGGTAAAGACCTTGACCCGCCAGCGGGAGCGTGGCCTGGACGAGCTCATTCCGTCCCCACACCGGCAGCTCATGGTTGGGGTAATTATGGGGAAACAAAACATGCCTGATGCGAAATGTGCTTTCTTTCCTCAGCCCGTGTGGAGGGAATCTGGCTGGCTGGCTCGCTCCCTCCCTCCTGCCCGCTGGTACTCCTCCCCGCAAACAAGTGGCTAGCTGCCTCAGGGGTGCTGGGTGCAGGAGGCCAGGGCGGTTTGTAAGGCTCTCGGCTCCTTGTGCTGAGAGGGGCGCCTGGTGTTTGCTCTGGGAGAGAGAGTCCAGGCTCCCAAGCGGAGATAGGGGGATGTTTTTAGGTAGGGACCCTCTGAGTACCAACTCACACCTCTGAGGGTGTCTTGTCCTCCAGGCTCCCAAGGTGAGACGGCAGAGTGACACCTGGGGACCCTGGGGTCCCTGGAGCTCCTGCAGCCGGACCTGCGGAGTGGGCATCAGCGTCAGGGAGCGCCCCTGCTTCTCCCAGAGGTAGGGGGGACTGGGCGGGGCCAGCCTGGACGGGGGACAGGCTGCTCAGGGGTCAGCTGAGTCCTGCCACGGCACTGGCAGAACCCATGGAGCCGTGGGTTTGCTGTGGGAGCAGCGTGCCTGGAGTATTGAAATCGAATACACTCTGATTCTGACAGGCAGCCTTGTTTTAGGGGAGCTAGAGCTGAGCCTGCTGCCCCCAGCCTCGAGTCCCTAGTTCCCAGTGCTACATCTGGCATGTGGCAGGTGCAGTAAATTCTTGGCAAACCAACGAACGATCTTCAATTCCTAACGCGCAGTTTCTCTACCTTCGGTCTCCGTTGAGTATAGACGTCTCCCACTTCAAGGGAGACTTAAGCCCCTGCTATGTGCCCTGTGCTCTGACACGTGCTAGTGAAGGCTGGGGCACAAGCAACGTGGGGGTGACCTTTGTCACTGGGTTGAACTCGGTCTTCCTGAGCACCTCGTGGGAGGAGGACGAGCCTCGAGCTCTTACTCCAGGCATCATGTGCTCCCTAAACTGCAGAATGACCTTGGAGTGGGGTGGGTATATATTACATCTTACTTTCTCTCCAAAGGCCAAAGTTGGGTCTTCTCTGGAAATTTGCTTTAAGAGGCAAGGTAGCCCCAAGTTAGAGGACCTCCGGGATACGCTTCTGAGTCTAGCTTTAGTCTACTATAGACACAGGGCTCATCGCGCCTGCCTGAGGGGATCTGTGTGTGCAGGTCCCCCTCCTCCGCCCCGAGTGGCCTGCAGGGGAGCCCGAGGAGGAGGAAGGGGTGTTGGTTCACGGGGTTCAAGTCTTCCTGGTGTTCTCGTCTTCAGGAGAGATGGGGGCTCCAGCTGCGTGGGCCCTGCCCAGAGCCACCGCTCTTGCCACACCGAGGTAAAGCCTGCAGGACTGGGGACCCCAGCTTCCGGAACCCCCTCCCTTCCTCCCCTCCCAGTTCCCTGGGCATCCTCCCGCAGGTGCACAATCTGGGCTGCGGGAAGCCCCTTGCTCCCCTCCCACCCAAAATGACAGCCTCCTCTCCAGCAGCCCAAAGCCCCTGCAGGGGAGTACTCAGGAGGCCTGGGGGCCCACACCCCCAGTCCTGAGCTGCTGGGGTAAAGGGAATGGTTGGTGGGGACCAGTCATACCACCCCAGGTGCAGTGGGGTAGGCCCCACACGTCCCTCCCCTGCAGAGCTGCCCGGCGGGTGCCAGGGACTTCCGGGCGGAGCAGTGCTCCCAGTTCGACAGCCAGGACTTCCAGGGAAGGTGGTACAAGTGGCTGCCGTACTACGGAGGTGAGTGGAGGTCCCAGCGCCCGCACCCCTGCTGCCGTGCCCAGCTGCTCCAGATCTCTTCTGCACGCTGACTTTCCACGGCGCCGTGCTTACCACCATATTACAGACGCTCTGTCAAATGCATTTTAAAAAACTCACAGGACCCCCCAGCCGGTGCTCATCGCAACACAACGGGGTCGGGGGCCGGTGTCATTTTGAATCTCTCCATCCTTCTATACATTTTCAAACAAGGCCACTAGGCCGTGTCTGTGCCACTTGGAGCCCTGCTCTCTCTGGCCTGCTCCGGAGGCGTTCCTTGTTCCTCGTGCTACAGAGGCCATGGGGAATTAGGGTGCCGGTCAGGGCAGGCCAGGTGGGGGCCAACTGAAGGTCAGGGCTGCAGGGGGCTTGGTACGACAAGAGCCCATTTACTCAGGATCCGTGGGGCCCACGGGCTTGCTCTGAGTGGCTTTGAGGAGGGTGGTTAATTTTTAGAGCAATGTAGTTTAAGGAAAAAACCCATGTATGTGACTAAAGCACTTCAGATGTGTCAGAAGATTCCTTGGGCTCCTCCTTCTGAGTAATAATGGTCACTGCTCATTGCCAGTGACTCCTGAGGAGTGTGGCATCTGGCTGCATGACCATTTATATTCTGTGTGTGCTGCTGCACGGGGAACGGGGTCTTGGCTGGAGGGGTGGCCCCAGGGGAGTCTGTGGCATTCACTGCTCCTCCTGGATAATTTGAATGTATCCATATTTTTTTAAAAAAATTTATGTATTTGACAGAGATCACAAGTAGGCAGAGAGGCAGGCAGAGAGAGAGAAAGTGGGGGAAGCAGGCTCCCCGCTGAGCAGAGAGACCGATGCGGGGCTCGATCCCAGGACCCTGGGATCATGACCTGAGCTGAAGGCAGAGGCTTAACTCACTGAGCCACCCAGGCACTGCCATCCACATTTTATAAAAGATTTATTTATTTGAGAGGGAGCGATCATGCAAGAAGAGGGAAGGAGGGAGGGAGAGAGAGAATTCCAAGCAGACGCTATGCCCCGCGTGGAGCCCTGCTCGGGGCTCAATCCCACAACCTGAGATCACAATCTGAGCTGAAATTGAGTCAGATGCTCAACCGGCTACACCCCCCATGTGCCCTAAATACCCTATGTAGAAGAACCAGAACACAGAGGAAAGGGTCACAGAGGGATGCCTTCTCTGTGGTGCAGGTGACTGCGGTCCTAGTAGGACTTTTGGCTGTTTAAACAATGTGTGTATAATATTTAGATGGCTATAAAAATGAAAACTCCTAAGTGACCTTGACCCCCACGCCTCTCCTAGGATTTGGCCTAGCATTCCATCTAGCCCTTTTCACATTTTTGTCTCTATAAACACATACATATTTGTAATTATTACATAGCCCCATTCTGCATTGTGTGGGAGAAGCGTCTCCCCACGTAACCGTATGGTCCAGTATGTTACAGCACAGCCCACATGCCTGCTGGTCTATTCGGAACTGACTTTGAGGAGCGGATTGTTAACACATGGGCTGATTATAAGGCTGCCACAGACCTTTCCAAGGGGCTAGCTTTTTCCCTATCCTGGGATTTTTCTTCCACCTAATCCCCAGGGAGGCTGCGGTTTTGTGAACGTTTCCAGCGGGGGTGGGGTGGAGTGGGATTCTCTCCCACTGGGAGAGCCCATGCAAGGGCTTTCTCTCCGCACCCCCCCATCCCACGTGTGTGCTTCTGGCCCCGCCCACCCTTCACTGTGCCCAGGAGAGGACTTGCTGCTTGCTTGGGAATCTCAGTTTCCCCCTCTGTCTGCCTCAGCCCCGAACAAGTGCGAGCTGAACTGCATTCCCAAGGGGGAGAACTTCTACTTCAAGCACAGGGAGGCTGTCGTGGATGGGACACCCTGTGAGCCTGGCACACGGGACGTCTGTGTGGATGGCAGCTGCAGGGTGCGTGGTGCTCCTGTCCCCCCTCCCCTGCGGGCTGGCCTGGGGCGTATTGTGGGATGTCTCCCTGCCCTGCACCAGAGGCTCTCAGGAGCTTAATGTCTTCTCATGGGCAGCTTTTGAGGTGTCTTTGCATCACAGATGCCCTGTGACCTTCTCCCCTTTGCCTTTTGCGACCAGGCACCCCAACAGGAGCACCCCTCTGGGTGGCAAGTTATAGAAACCCCATGAAAACTGACAAAGGGGAAGAAAGCCCTCCAGGGCTGGGCTGGCTGGCTGCAGGGGCTGGAAATGTCTCCTTGCCTCTGGGCTTTTCTCTCCTCTGGGTCTGCGCTGGGATCCTGGGAGGTATGCAGAGGGCCAGCAGCAGCTCCCAGCTCTAGCTGGAAAGGGCACCCACTTCTCAGGGGTCCCAGCGACCCAGAGTTGCCCCGGATTTGTCTGGGCTGGGGGATTCCTGCGAACGACTTACTTGGAGCATGGCATGGAACCCATTGACTTGCCCCACATTCACTGTTGGGGAGTCTGTCCAACCGGGGAGGGGGAGGGCCCCAAACGAAAATGTATTGTTGCCAGAGAAGGGGAGACGGGTGCTGAGCTGGGGGAAAGGGTAAACTGTCAGCCACAGGCCAGATCACTTGGCCTTAGTGGGCAATGAATAGCTGCCCCCCACCCCCCGATCTGAGCAGCGATTTGGGTTCAAATCTTCATGTGTCCGTGACCTCTGGGGTCTTTCTTCTCCTCTTCATCTCTGCCTGGTAGGTCGTGGGCTGTGACTACAACCTCGACTCCTCAAAGGAGGAGGACAAGTGTCTGCAGTGTGGGGGTGACGGCAGGACCTGCTACCCTGTCACAGGCACCTTTGATGCCAATGACCTCAGCAGAGGTGGGGGTTGTCGGGGGCGGGGGCCCACAGGCAGTTGAGGCGAGGGTCTGTTGCCTGTCCCTTCCTTGCCTGACTTCCGCTCCAGCTGAGTCACCCTGGTGGCCCTGCAGGCGTCTGATCTGGCCCTCAGGTCATGCCTTAGGGTGGAGGTCCAAGCCTTTCCCTGGAGCCTGTGGGCTTGGGCTAGTAAGGACCTCTGCCTCCTCACCCAGTGTAGGCTCACACTGCCAACGCTAGGTACCCCTCCTCACCCCTTCTCCCTGGCCCTCAGCTGTCCCCTCCCCCCACCTTCCCAGTCAGGCCTGCCACTGTCCCTGACCCTGGCTGTGCTGCCAGGGGCGTGGATGGTCCCAGAGTGTCTCTGCCCCCGCAGGCTACAACCAGATCCTCATCATTCCCGCGGGGGCCACCAGCATCCGCGTGGAGGAGGTGGCGGCCAGCAGGAATTTCCTGGGTGAGTGCGGGCTGGGGTGAGTCTGGGCGGTGGCCGTCGGGTGGGTCCCTCCGCGGCAGCTGACCTGGGGCTCACACGTGTGCAGCGGTGAAGAGCCTGCGGGGAGAATACTTCCTCAACGGGCACTGGACCATCGGGGACGCCTGGGCCCTGCCCGCGGCCAGCACCGTCCTGCACTACGAGCGCGGGGCCGAGGGGGACCTGGCTCCTGAGCGGCTCCACGCTCGCGGCCCCACCTCCGAGCCCCTGGTCATTGAGGTGAGAAGCTGGGGGGCGGGGGCACTCGGGAGGCCAGGCTGAGGGGGGCGGGTCCCAGGGCGGCCCCCCCCCCCCCCCCCCCCCCCCCCCCCCCCCCCCGCCTCAGCAAGGACCCTCCCGCACAGCTCCTCAGCCAGGATCCCAACCCCGGTGTGCGCTACGAGTACCACCTGCCCCTGGGCAGCTCCCGGTCGGGCTTCCGCTGGAGCCACGGCTCATGGAGTGACTGCACTGCCGAGTGCGGGGGAGGTGAGCCATCTGCATATCCTGGGAGCCACGTGGGGTCACCCAGGGCTCAGGGAATCCACAAAGGGTCCCCCTCCACGCACCCTCCAAGCTCAGAGAACCAGAGAAGGCTTCCTGGAGGTGGTGGCATCTCAGAGAACACTGTATTCCTTGGGCAGCAGAGGCTCAGCCCTGAGTGGATGACCAGGGGTTAGAGCAGGGCACCAGCACCTGCACATAACACCTCTCAAGCCTCAGTTTCCTCCTCTGTAAATTGGGGATAATGATGGCATTTATCCCAGGAGGTCATCTGAGGCTTGATCAAGGTGACACTTGGAATGCATGCGGAACGGTGCCCAGCCCAGAGATTGCCTTTGGTGACTGTTGACTGATCACCTGCCCTTGATGGCCGGGCCTCTGCAGGTCACCAGTCCCGCTCGGTGTTCTGCACCACTGACAATGAGGTCTACCCTGACCACATGTGCCAGCATCAGCTGCAGCCAGCCGACCGCCGCCCCTGCAGCACTCACCCCTGCCCGCAGACCAAGCGGTGAGGCCCTTGCCAGCGCCCCCACAGTGGGGCCCGAGCACTTGGGTGGGAAGGCACTGGGGTCTCTAGGCTACTCTAGGTGTTGAGCAAACAGGTGGGTGTCCAGGGCTCCCTACAGCTGGGGCAGAGTGGGGGAGGGTGGGGAGGAGGCAGCTGTTACTGTGGGAAGCAGCGGGGGGGGGGGGGGCGCATGAGCGTGAGGTCCAGGGCTATTGTGTCCACCCCTGTGTGCCCACACAGGGCCCAGAGCGTCCAGGCTGGTGGTGGGCAAGTGGGGGGAAGGTACTGGAAGCCCTGTCCGAGCCAGCAGGGGACTTGGCTCAACAGATGCCAGGAAGTGGGCCAGGGGGCCTGTGGGCATCAGCAATGCCTTTGTTCATGCACGAAGGACCTCTTACCTGCGCCGGCCCAGAGCGTGGCACCTTGCCGGGGCCCAGCGTGCACGCAGGAACAGGTAATCTGCAGGCCGCAGGTTCCCTGCTGGGCTGGCGTAGTCCTTCCGCCCTCACGGCCTCGGTGGCAGCTGGCCTTGCAGGATGGTGGCGGGCTCGGCTTCGCACGGTGCCGCTGGGGCTGCCCTTTCCCCCCTTGCCTCAGGGCCGCTCTGGGAGATGCTCCCAACAAGGGCAGACACAGAGGCAATGGAGTCTGGCTGGGGATGACAGGGGCCCTGGTGAGGAGGACAGGAAAGCTAAGAGGGGGGCAGCCAGGCTCTGTGTTGTAGGGACCAGTGCTTGGTGGCGAGAGATGGCAGGCAGAGCGGGCGCTTGGCCTTTTATGCAGAACTTTCTACCCCTGCACCTGTGCAGGCCCAGATGTTAGCATGAGCCAGGCTTGGGGGATCCCCAGCGCACTCCTGTGTGTGACAGCTGGGGCTCCCTTGGGCCTGGACTCTAGCCCCTGCTGCTGGGCCAGCCTTACCAGATTCCTCTCCCCACCAGCTGGAAGACGGGGCCCTGGTCGCCCTGCTCGGCCTCCTGTGGCGGCGGCTCCCAGTCCCGCTCTGTCTACTGCGTCTCATCTGATGGGGCAGGCAGCCAGGAGGCCACCGGGGAGGCAGCGTGTGCAGGCCAGCCTGGGAAGCCCCCTGCCACCCGGGCTTGCAACCTGCGGCGCTGCGTAGCCTGGAGAGCGGAGCCCTGGGGAGAGGTGAGCCTCTGCCCGGCGGGGTGGGGACCGAATCAGGCACCGGGTCTATGGGCTGGGGCCGCAGCAGAGCTGGGCAGGGAGGCTTGGCCTCCGCTAGGGAGGTAAAGTGGCCTGCTAGGTGGCCTTGGAAGCTGTTGCCAGGGCTGGGACTAGGAGCAGGTGTTTGGACTCTCCCTCCTTCTCCAGGATTCCAGGCAGGGTGGGATAGACTTTGTCTTGCCACGAAGAAGCAGCTGGGCACCTTGCTGGGGGTGGGGGGGCGAGGGAGGAGCTGGCACCGACTGGGGCTGCTGGTCTCTGCTTCCAGCACCTACATATGTTCAAGTCTCGAACAGGGGAATGTGGAAAATGTCCCTAAGCTTGGTGACAGCAGGCGTGGTGTAGGCTATATGACCTCAGAAGAGGGGTTCAGCTTCTCTGAGCCTAGGAGCTGGACGTGGGCCGGGGGTGGGTGTGGGGGGGTCCGGCTGTCTGACCTGGCATGGCCCCTCTGGGCGGGGGAGGACAAGCAAGCTCCCGCCGACAGCCTGGTCCTTGCAGTGCTCTGTCAGCTGCGGTGCCGGGGTCCGGAGGCGAAGCGTCACCTGCCGCAGCGATGAGGGGTCTCTGCTCGACGCCGCAGCATGCCCCGTGGAGGACCGCCCCCGCATCACGGAGCCCTGTGTGCGTGAAGACTGTCCCCCCATCCATGACCAGGCCTGGCGTGTAGGCGCCTGGGGTCTGGTGAGTGCTTGCCTCTTCCCCCGCCTCCTCCCTGCCACCAGTCCTGGTCCCTTGGGTCTCTGACAGGCGGCTGGACACGTGACCTTCCCTGGGTCTGGCCTGCCTCCCAGGCATCTTCCCCCTCCCTCTCTTCCTTGTGGGGACCCCCAACCCCGGGGTCTTGCTCCTTTTCTGAGCCTGTCTTTTCTTCCCCCGCCCACTCCATGGGCCCCAGTGTTCCAAGAGCTGCAGCACAGGGACCCGGAGACGCCAGGTCATCTGTGCCCTCGGGCCTCCCAGCCGCTGTGGGAACCTGCAGCTGTCCAAGCCCAGGGAGGCCGAGCCCTGTAACACACAGCCCTGCCATCTGCGTCCAGGTAAGAGCAGGGGCGCCGGCCAGTCTCCCCATGCCACGGCCATCGTGCCTGGCTGGTCTGGCCTCCTAGCTAGCGGCTCCTGGAGGGCCAGGTCCTTGACTTCCTCCTTGCTATTGACACCCCCCTGGCCCCCCCGAGCTTAGCATGAGTGGGGTATTCAGTAAACGTTCACCGAATGACTGAGTGAGTACGCCCCGCTCCTGTCCTTGTCCTCCCCTTCTCCTCACCCCCATCCCTGCTGGCAAGAAGATGCCCCAGGCCTGAGGAGCTGCAGGGGGAAGGGCCCAGAGGCCGGTACTTGCTTGGTGTGAGGTTGTGATATTGAGGAAAAACATGGGATGCGGCTCAGCTCAGGGGGCGAGTGGGGATGGCGGCCTCCTGCTACCACAGGGAGGTGTGTCTGGCCTGGATGTGCTCCTGCTGGGGGACCCGTGAGCCAAGCTGGTGAAGCTCCAAGGGAAGCACAGGGCACGGTGGCTAAGAACCAGGGGCTTGGACTTGACAGCAAACCTAAGTTTAAATCTCTGCTCCATTGCTGACCAGCGGTGTGGCCCCGCGGCAAGCGCCTCTCCTCCCTGATTGTCGGTTTGCCCATCTGTACAATGGGGTTAATAGTGCTTTTCAGGCCAGACTGAATTGTAAAATAAACTTAATGGTTATTTTTAATAAAATAATCTAGGTTTATCGTGGAAAATTTGGAGAAATTAAGAAAGCAGCATAGAGACAAGTGAAATGGCCCTGATCCCTGCTTTAGTGGGAACATTAGTTAGCGTGCTGCTGGGTCATGTGAGCGGGCTTCCGTATGCGCTTTTCCCCCTTAAAGCCACTTGGTGTGTGAACATTCTCTAGCCCCGTGATTCCTCTACGGAAGTCCATGATGGGCGGGAAGGTAGAATTTAGGTGGTTTCTAGGGTTCCTGGGTGGCTCAGTTGGTGAGGCATCTGACTCTTGATCTCAGCTCGGGTCTTGATTTCAGGGTCCTGAGTTCAAGCCCAGAGTTGGGCTCTGTGCTCCGTGTGGAGCCTACTTTTAAAAAGAAAGAAAAAAAAGAAAAGAATTACACTGAAGGGGCTGCCTGGCTGGCTCAGTCAGAAGAGCGTGTGACTCTTGATCTTGGGGTGGTGAGTTGGAGCCCCATGTCAGGTGTAGAGATTGCTTGAAAATGTTTCTAAAATTTAAATAATGTTTTATTTAACCTTAAATATTTTTAACATGTAATCAGTATAAAAATTATTGAATAGGCTATTTTATATTATTTTTTCACATGATTAAAAAATCTTCTGAATTGAATATATTTATTGTCCAGAGCATTTCTTAATTCAGATGCAGAATTTCAGTGGCATACTTGATCTATTTTTAGATTTTATAGGATGCGCAGTTGGAAAAGTAGATTCATACACCCAAGTTGTTCCCAACATACTGAAGCATCTTCTAGTAAATGAATTGTCAGTTTTTAAGTTTAAAATTAAATTAATTCTAATGAGAATAAATGTAAAACGTGGTTTCTCAGTCACTCTGGTCACATTTCAAGTACTCAGTTGCTCTGACTGAGGCCAGCAGGGACCCCCGAACCCGCCCTCAGCCAGGATGTGGGGGTGGTGGCCAGAGTTCTGTCCAGGGGCTGGTGCTCTTAGGGCTGGGGACCTCCGGCTGGGCTGCAGATCAAATTGTCTGATAGGGGGCACCTGGGTGGCTCAGTGGGTTAAAGCCTCTGCCTTCGGCTCAGGTCATGATCCCAGGGTCCTGGGATCGGGCTCTCTGCTACGCTGGGAGCCTGCTTCCCTTCCTCTCTCTCTCTGTGTGCCTCTTTGCCTACTTGTGGTCTCTGTCTATCAAATAAATAAATAAAATCTTTAAAAAAAACAAAAAAACACAAATTGTCTGATAGGCCCAGGGGAGCCCCTGAAAGCTTTGGAGTTCAACAGTGACAGGGTGAAAAGATCTTGAGGAGGACAGACAGGCACCTGCCTGAGGGCCAGACTGAAGGGGAGGCAGTTGGAGCGGGAGCCTGCTGGGGAGCAGGGCTGCAGAAATCCAAGGGCCCCCAAAAGCCATGAAAACGAAGGGTCAGGCACTCGCCCAGCAGACCCTGGTGCCTAGAGAGTGCGTGGGAAGTGGAGCAGGACTGGAAGCCCGAGAAGGTGGAAGGGAAGAGTCCCAGGAGGGTAAGCTAGGAGCATATTCCCAGGCTGCTGGGGACTGGGACTGCAGTGCTGGAGGTGGGCCGTGTGGCAGGAGATGGCGGAACAGGGGAGGGAATGGGCCTCCGCCTTGTCCCAAGGTTTGGCCTGGGCTGGAGAGGCAGTGAAATGAAAACAGATTTTACCGTTTATCTACTAGACTTTTCTAACCCTAAATTATTTTTTAAATATTCCCTGGGGACTGGCAAGATGTAGTCCAGAGGGGGATGGAATTTTTTAATTTATTTGAGAGAGCGCATGAGAAAGCATCAGTGGGGGGTAGGCAGAGGGGGAAGCAGGCTCCCCGCTGAGCAGGGAGCCTGATACAGGACTGGAGATCATGACCTGAGCCGAAAGCAGACACTTAACCCACTGAGCCACCCAGGCACCCCTTCACTTCTTTTACATAACTTTCCTCCGTTATGTAGTAGTGTGCTCATTGTGGAAAATTTGAAATGCGTTAACAAATAGAAGGGACGCCCCTGCCACCCCGCTGCCTTCCCCATCCCCCCCGGGTGCTTGGAACAATGAGCATTTTGGGGCATGGCCTGTTATACATCATTATAAAAATTCCTGTCATCCGTATTTAGTTTTTTGCATTTTTTTCTCCATTTTATGATGAAAAATCTTATTAGTAACTTTGAAGTGGTTAAATATCATAGACCATAAAATTCACCTATTCTTTTTTTTTTTTTAAAGATTTTATTTATTTATTTGACAGAGAGAGATCACAAGTAGGCAGAGAGGCAGGCAGAGAGAGAGGAGGAAGCAGGCTCCCTGCTGAGCAGAGAGCCCGAGGTGGGGCTCGATCCCAGGACCCTGGGATCACGACCTGAGCCGAAGGCAGAGGCTTAACCCACTGAGCCACCCAGGCGCCCCAAAATTCACCTATTCTACTGGTAACTCATGATTTTTAGTAAGCTTACCAAGTTGGACAATAAGATGGTGAAAAAAAAATTTTTTTCCACATTTCTGAGCAGCCCCTAATCTGATTCCCCAAACTGGGAAAACAGGCCTGTTCGTTTGTGTTAACTGCACTGGAATTAAACAGAGTGTCGCATCAATTGCAGATTACAATATAGTGACTCAGCGATTCTGTACTCATCATGACAAGTGGATCTTAATCCCCTTCACCCATTCTCCACCCACTGCCCCTCTGGTAACCACCAGTGTGTTCTCTATAGTGGAGAGTCTGTGAGAGTCTGGTTTTTGTTTGTTTTTTCTTTGTTGGGTTTGTTTCTTTTCTTTCTTTTTTTTTAAGATTTTATTTATTTATTTGACAGAGATCACAAGTAGGCAGAGAGGCAGGCAGAGAGAGAGGGGGAAGCAGGCTCCCTGCTGAGCAGAGAGCCCAACGCGGGGTTCGATCCCAGGACCCTGAGACCATGACCCGAGCCCCGGGTTTGTTTCTTATATTCCACATATGAGTGAACTCATTCAGTGTTTGTCTTTGACTCAATTCGCTTGGCATGAAACCCTCTAGATCTGTGTTGCACATGGTAAGATTTCATTTTTCATGGCTGAGTAATATTCCTCCGGTGTGTGTGTGTGTGTGTGTGTGTGTGTGTGTGTGTGTGTGTTTACACACACACTTTGTCTTTATCCATTCATCTATAGACAGACACTTAGGCTGCTTCCATATCTTGTCTATTGTACATAAAGCTGCTAGGGACATAGAGATGCACATATTTTCTTGAATTAGTGTTTTCGTATTCTTCGGGTAAATAGGTAAATAGTAGTGGAATCATGGTGTTACGTGGTAATTCTACTTTTAATATTTTGAGGCAGGATGGTGAAAAATCTTGAACATACAGAACAGTTGAAGAACTGCGTAGTAAGCAACCACATATCCACACCTAAATTCTACAATGACTGTTTCGTTATATGTGCTTTTTTTTAAAGTTAGTAGTTTTTAAAAGTTTTTATTTATTTATTTATTTATTTGACAGAGAGAGACACAAAGATCACAAGTAGGCAGAGGGGCAGGCTGAGAGAGAGGGGGAAGCAGGCTCCCTGCTGAGCAAAGAGCCCGATGCGGGGCTCCATCCCAGGACCCTGAGATCATGACCAGAGCTGAAGGCAGAGGCTTTAACCCACTGAGCCACCCAGGCCCCCCTTTATTTTTTAAAAGATTTTTAAGTAATCTCTACACCCAGCATGGGGCTCAAACTTATGACCCCAAGATAAAGAGTCACATGCTTTCCTGACCAAGCCAGCCAGGCAGTCCACTTTGCCCATTTCCTTAATTGGATGGCTTGTCCTTTCATCAGTTCTATCTATACATATCCTTTTTTGTTTTATGTAGTTGGGATCAAACATAGATACGAATTTTATATCTGGCTTTTCTTTTTGCTGAATTTTCTTTTAGCTTTTTTAAGTAACTAAAGACTCTTGAAACTTGGGAAGGGTGTTTTATGGACTCATAGTTTGTTCTCACTTCCGCTGTCCTGGGAGCCCTGCCTGAGCAGTGGGGTGGGGGCACATGGAGGATGAGGTGGCCACTGCTCAGGCCTGATTGCCTGCTCCCTGCAGAAGTCCCCAGCGTGGAGGACGTGCTCGCTGGCCCCAGGGATCCCCGGATGTCTTTGGGCCCTCAGGTGGCCGCCAACCCAGGTGAGCCGCTCAGTGGACGCCCCCAGCCCAGAGCCCGGGAGCTGGAGGTTGAAGGTAGGGCAGGTGGTTTGGGGGGGGCTGGAAAAGGCAGGTCAGGTGTGGACAGATGCAGGTGAGCAGCCAGGTGGCGACCTCACGCGTCTTTTCCTTCTTCCTTCTAGATTCCAGAGACCAGTGGTGGCTCCCCCAGGAGCAAACCTTAGTGCAGGGTAATCCCAGCGGAGCCCAGGGCCTCCACCTGCCAGGCATAGCCCCCTCTCTGCCACAGTCCCTGCACCCGCAGCCACCACGGTCTGGCTTGGCACCCCAAGACTGCAGACACAGCCCCTATGGGTGCTGTCCTGATGGCCACACCGCGTCTCTTGGGCCGCAGTGGCAGGGCTGCCCAGGAGCCTCGTGTCAGCAGAGCAGGTAGCGACCTCTTCCCAGTCGGCTAGGGAGGTTTGCAGAGCTCCGGTTTGCAGAGCTCCGAACGGGACTCTGCAGGTGTCTCCCCGCTACCCTGCTTGTGCCTCTTGGCGACTCAGCTTCCTGTGGCTGATCTTCCTGATGTGCAGAGTGGGGGTAAAAATCTCTGCTCTCACTACAGAAGTCGGCCTGAGCTCTGGGAAGGCGCTTGGGATAGAATTCTAGCGTTCAGATCCAAACCAGTCTACCAGTCTCTCGGCGCGTGGGGTGCTGAGCGCCCAGACTTTGGGGCCAGCAGCCTGGGGGCAGGGTGGGATCCCTGGCTCAGCCACCTACCAGCCGTGTTCTGGTGATGGGGGCAAGTTCCTTAACTTCTCTGATCTTGGCTTCCTCTGCTGAGAGGTGGGGGCAATGACAGCCACTGGCTAGGGTCCTGAGCCCGGAAGGTGCCCGATGCGTGCCTCCTTCCCCTTCCGTTCCCACTCCCGGCCAGCGGTGCTGAAGCAAGTGGTGGGCTCCTCTGCTGTGATCTTGTAAAACCTCCCTGGGGACTTGCTCTGTGGGCAGGCTTAGCGAGTTTCCGCCTCTGTTTTGGGGGGCAAGGCTGGAGTCGAGGACCCGTCAGGTATCAGGGCGACGGCTCTGCCTACTCGGTTCCTGCTGCCTCCCAGGTGGTTGGCGGACATGGCAGAGCCTCGGCAGGCAGAATGGTCTGCCCTGTGTGTGGGGACACGCTGTCTCCCGCTCGGGTCCTTGACTACTCAGCCCCCAGCACGGGGAGCCTCAGAGCCTGGGTCCTGGGATGCTGGTCGCTCAGGGCCCTGGAAGGGTTGGGGACTGGGGTGGGTGGTGAGGAGACAAGTGTGTGATGCCCGTCTAGGTACGGGTGCTGCCCTGATGGGGTGTCTGCGGCTGAGGGGCCCCAGCACGCAGGCTGCGCGGGGTCTTACAGCAGTGACAACACCGGGAGAAGGCCGGGGTCAAGAGCGGTGGCTTCTTCGGTAAGTGTCTGGTTCACACGAGGGGGCTGGGATCCAGCACCCAAGCCTGCTCAGGGCCACTGTGATCCAGGCTCTCTGTAACTTGGGCTTTGGAGAAAGGAGGTCCCTGAAGGCTGCTGGCCAACAGGGCCTCCGAGATGGGCCTGGGCTGAAGTGTGTGTGTGTGTGTGTGTGTGTGTGTGTGTGTGTGCACTCACGTGCCTTTATCTGACCTTCCCCTGGCCTCTCATCTCCCCTGAGGCTCTGCATCAAGGCTCATAATTCTGTCCCTCTCTCTTCCTGTCCTCCTTCCCCAGGCAGCCTAGAGTCCCTAGCAAGAGCCAGACCTATCCCCAACATCCCAACTCTAGGCTTCCTCCCCAGGCCCCCAAGACCCACCAGCCCCGGGCTCAGCAGAATGAGCCCAGTGAGTGCCGGGGCTCCCAGTTTGGCTGCTGCTATGACAACGTGGCCTCTGCTGCTGGTCCTCTTGGGGAAGGCTGCGTGGGCCAGCCCAGCTACGGTGAGTGGGTGTCCCTCCATCCTTCCTGGTGATAGGCTCTGGTCCCCCTCGGCCCCCACACCTCTGCAGAGCCCCACCTGGAGCTTCCTACTAGCTCAGGGATTCATTCATTTCTTCAGATATTTGCTGATCACTTACTAGGTGCTGGGTCAGAGAACAGTGCCACGTTGTTCTTGTTTCCCACAGTTTGCCCTTGAGACCACCTGCGAGCTTGTGAGAGTCGGGGAGAGCTGTAGGCAGGGCCCCCACAGAGAAGGAGGCTCGTCCTCTCCCAGCCCCCGCCCCGTGGGGCTCCGCCCCCTCTAGAGGCAGAGGTGGAATGGTGGTCAGTGCCAGGATGGACAGGGGTGTCGCCACCCGGCCTGGGATGAGCCCTGGAGGGAGGTCACTGAGGCTGGACCACGAACCGTGTGGGCGGCACTGCCAGGGACTGTCACGGGGACTTCAAAAGCCAGATGGGCTGGTGGTCAGGGTCTGCAGGAGGCTGGGCCCCCGGGTGGGCTTCAAGCAGGAGCCAGCCATGGTCACGCAGGGAAGTGGAGTGGGCTCTGCTGGGGAGGTGGGCGGGTGAAGCGGGCAGGTGCGGGCAGCTGCGGTGGGTTCGAGGCCAGTGAGGGGTCCAGGAGCAAAGGTGGGCCCGCACTGGGCGTCTTCACAGATGTTCCCGGGAGCTGAGGGCTGGGTTCTCCTCGTGAGCTCAGCACGTCAAGGCCAAGCCCTTGGGCTGCTCGGTGCATGCGCTCTGGTGCCCCGGGTCAGGCATGGGGAGGTGAGGGGCATGAGGGGGCCAGTCCAGGTTGCTCATGGCCCTGACCTTCTGGAGGGCTCTAGTTCTGTGGGTGGAGCCCAGTAGGTCTGGGCGGTGAGCAGACTCTGCCCCCAGGGCCAGGTGAGGAGCCCGGGCAGGGGTGTAGACATGTTCGGTGAGCTGGGAAGGGCCTGGCTCCGAAGTCCGAGGCAGAGGGGATGGGGGGCCCTTGTGGGCGGGGCTCTGCTGGGCCACATCCGCGGCTTGGTGACACTCACCCTTCTGGCCCCTCAGCCTACCCTGTGCGGTGCCTGCTGCCCAGCGCCCACGGCTCCTGTGTGGACTGGGCGGCCCGCTGGTACTTCGTCCCCTCTGTGGGCCGGTGTAACCGGTTCTGGTACGGCGGGTGCCACGGCAACGGCAATAACTTCGCCTCCGAGGAGGAGTGCATGAGCCGCTGCCGGGGGCCTCCCGCCGGGGCCCGCGGAGATGGTGGGGGCAGCGGTCCCGGGGGCCAGCAAGAAGCCAGATGGCAGAGGACGGGGGCCACGGTCCAGACGAAGCCCTTGCCTTCCGGTGGCGTCTCGTGGCGAGACCGAGAGCCTGGGCCGAGGGAGGAGTCCCACACGCAGGCCTTTGGAGAGCGGCCCTGGCGCGGGGAGCTGGGGGCCAGCGCCCCTGGCCTGGGCGGAGATGCCGGGCAACCAGCGCCGCCTTCCCGCAGCTCTTCCTACAGGTGAGCCCCCCCCCCCCCGCCAGGGGCTGCACCTGTCGGAGCTGACACCCTGAGGTCAGCAGCCCCCCCTCCCCCCACCTCAAGTCCTCCAGACAGCCCTGCGGGGAGGGCCTCGTTCCTGTCGTCGCACACATGGGGAAGCTGCCTTTGGAGACAGGAGACTTGCCAGCAGATGGTGGTGCCATCTCGGTCAGACCTCGCTCCTACCCCAGGCCTGTGTAGTCGGAAAAGCTTGCAGGCTTCGTGACCTCCGGCGGGTCCTCCAACTTCTCTAAGCCCCCGTTTCCTGACGTGTGAAATGGCGATGTTCTCTCAGGTTTACTGTGGGGTCCAGTCTTGGGACGGTGTCATGAGAGCTTTGGGGAGAGTAAAAACCAAATAAGTAAAACTTTACATTCCAAAGGGGTCAAGCATGTCGTTTAGTTCCCCACACGGACCTGGCGTGAGGGATCTCTCCGGGCCCCTCCATGCCCTGGGCGTTGCGCCCACCCTGCAGCTGTCACAGGACCAGGCTGAGGTAGCAGCGTCCAAGGGCATGAGGGGTGGATGGAGACGAGCATTCCCGAGGCCACTGGCTTCTGGAGCTTGGCCTCCCGGGAGATCCCCTGACTCCGACAGTGCTGGAGCCAGGATGGATGCCAAGCCTCTGGGGTGGGAACTGATGGGGGGAGTCCCCAGTCGTGCACTGAAGCCAGCAGCACAGGTCCTCCCCTCCGCCCTCCCCAGGGTCAGCTTGGCCGGCCAGGAGCCATCCCTGGTACAGGCGGCCCCGGGGCAGTTGGCGCAGCTCGTCTGCCGAAGTGATGACACCTCCCTGGAGCCCCATGGCCAGTGGCAGAAAGACGGGCAGCCCGTCTCCTCCGACAGGTGCGTGTGCGGCAGCCCCCGATGCCCCCGGGGTGGGAGGCGCAAGTAGCGCTCCAGTCCCCTCCTCCTCAGGCGGGCTGGGCTCGTTGTCGTCGGAAGCCAGAGCTCAGACCCCCACCTCCTCACTCAGGCACAAGCTGCAGCCGGATGGCTCCCTGGTCATCAGTCCCCTGCGGGCAGAGGACGCTGGCATCTACAGCTGTGGTGGCAGCAGGCCGGGTGGTGACGCTCAGAAGATCCAGCTTCGTGTCATAGGTCTGTCCTGCGCCCCACCCGCAGGGGGTTTCCACGGGCCCCAGGCGGGAGGCCGTGGCTGGGAGGGCCTGAGCCAGGGTGCGCCCGCTCTGGAGTGGCCCTTCCTGCCGGCAGGGACCCTGTGCTCCAGTTGGGCCCAGGTGGAGGTCTCGCCCTTCGGGGCACTCATTTTTCCACATGTCCCCGGCCAGCTTCATGCCCCTTCCCCTTCCTTCCACCACATTCTCCGCATAGCTCACCTCTTCTGGCCTCCTGACAGGGGGTGATGTGGCTGTGCTGTCTGAGGCTGAGCCAAGGCACTTCCCTCGGACCAGGGACCCAGCTCAGCACCACAGTCCTTGGGACTCCAGCCTAGTGGGGGACAGAGGGGGCCCAGGGGCCATCTCCTCCTTGCAACCTCGGCCCACGACCAGGTAACTCCAGCAGTGCTGTCCTGCTCTGGGCCTACCCCACTTGGAGGCCCAGGGGTGATAGGGGTCTTCGTGGTGAAAGGAGGGGGTGGGGTGGGGCACAGGGGTCTGCTCGGTGAGGATGAGAGAAATGAGGGGGAGCCCTCCGCCCCTCCCCAAACAGGTGAGGGGGATCTAAGGCCCAGGACCCAGGGGCTGAGGGAGGGGAAGTTCACCAGGAACTAGAGGGTCTGCGAGGCCTTGAAGGAAGTTTGTAGAAGGGATGCAGAGGGCTGGAGGGCCCAAGTCAAGGACTGAGTAGCAGAGGTGCAGGGCAGGGAGGTGACAGTCAAGATTCTGGGGCAGGGGTGGGGGCAGGTGGTGGGGAAGGCAGGAAAGTCCCAGGAGGTTGTGGTGGCGTCCTGACCCGAATGAAGCAGCTGTCAGGAAGCTGAATCTGGAAGGAGAGAAGGGGGCCTCGGGCTTGTGCAAAGGGTCCCCCTCATGGCTGTGGGGGGGTGTGTTCTGCAGGCTGCTTCTGGACAGGAACCAGCCCGGGGTGGTGGACGCCCAACCAGGCCAGCGGGCCCGGCTGACCTGCCGTGCTGAGGGCTTCCCGCCCCCCGCCATTGAGTGGCAGAGAGATGGGCAGCCCCCCTCTTCCCCCAGGTTTGTGTTCAGCTCCTCTCTTAGTCCTCCTGTCCCACCGCCAGCCCCTGACCCCGTGCAGACTGTGGGGGAGGGAGTTGCCAGGCGCCACCTCTGTCAGTCCTGAGCAGGACCCAGTGGCTCATGAGAGATGCTGCGGGGTGCAGTGCTCCTGGGGCCAACTGACATTTGGGTTTCTGGGTCTTTCCAGTGGTGAGTGGGCAGGAGTAATGGGCCGGCTAAGGAGGGGTGATGGCTGAGGGACAAAACGGAGACAGACTCATTTCTGGCTGTAATCACAACAGCTGACATGTACCCGTTATGAGCACGAGGCTTGTTCTCCGTGGTCCCCTCTGCCCAAGAGCCACCCTGAGGTAGGTGCGCTCTTATCCCTGTTTTACACACGGGTGCTTACCACCACAAAGCTCCTAAGGGGCAGAACCAAGATTTGGGCCTACTGAATGAGTACAGCGAGAACCACAAAACCACGCCGGAATTATTTCGTATCCGGAAGCTTGAAAGGATTTTTCTATTGCCAGGCTTCAAAGTCGGGCACCTCCAAGTACATGAGAGTGCCAGCAGCTGGAGGACCTCAGGGCCTAAGGTCAGATGGCCCTTTGCTCAGACCCCACGGAATAGTAGGGTCCACTCGGCCCTTCCCCAGGGAAAGGAAGACCCTGCCAGCCCCCTCGGGATGGAGCCACCTGACTATGCTTTGTCCCTAGACACCAGCTGCAGCCCGATGGCTCTCTGGTCATCAGCCACGTGACTGTGGAAGACGGTGGCTTCTATGCCTGTGTTGCTTTCAACGGGCAGGACCGAGACCAGAGATGGGTCCAGCTCAGAGTTCTGGGTAAGGTGGCAGTCCTGAGCGGAAGGGTGAGTGGGGCTAGTGACCTCTGAGGTCAGGTGGCGCAGGTGGGACAGGATTAGCGAGTGGCTGACCATGCTTCCCCCTTGGGCCTAGGGGAGCTGACCATCGCAGAGCTGCCCTCCACTATGATGGTGCCAGAGGGGGACACGGCCAGGCTGCTGTGTGTGGTGACAGGAGAAAGTGTGAACATCAGATGGTCCAGGTAAGGCTCTAGTCCACACTGGCCTGGCCCTCAGACCCATACTCCTGAGGCTGTCCAGCCCGGGAGGTGGCCCAGCTTTTGCAGGGATAGTGCGGTTCCCACCCTTCATTCTTCAACTCCTGCCTCCGGTGGGGGGCCGCAGCACCCTCTTCCTGACAGCGAGGCCCCGTAGGACCGGTCTCTCTTGGTCGGGCTACACCGGGATTTCTCAACCTCGGCACTATTGATATTTCAGGCTGGATAATTTTTTCTTTAAGATTTTACTTGAGAGTGAGTGAGCGGGTATCTAAGTCTTGTGGGGTGGAGAAGGAGAGGGAGAAGCAGACTCCCCGCTGAGCAGGAAGCTGGGTGTGGGGCTCAGTCCCAGGAGCCCGGGATCATGACCTGAGCCAAAGGCGGCCGCTTAACCCGCTGAGGCACCCCGGTGTCCCGACTGGATAATTCCTGATTGTCAGGGCCGTGTTGTGGATTGTGAGGTGTTTGGCGGCATCCAGGCCATCTACCCACTTGATGCCAGCAGGACTCCCTCCCGTCATGACAAAGGACGATGTCTAGAGACTGCTCCTGATGTCCTCTGGGTGGCGCACTCTGCCCCTGGGGTTGAGAACCCTGGGCTAGACTCAGCTTTGGAGACTTCAGGGTGTTTTACTCCACGTTAGTTTCTCTTTTATTCATTCCCTCAGCAAACGTTTTTTTGCCCCCTTCCTCCTTGCCATGTGTCAGGAATTGCCCAGGCTCTGGGGCTCTTGGTGTGCTCTGAGCCCCCCAGACACCCCCAGGTAGGAGAGGGCCCAGTGTCCGCTGAGCTCTAGAGATCAGCCCTCGGTGCTATCAGTGCCTGGAGGACGGGGCTGCCTCCTCTCTGGAGCCATCAAAGAAGGGGGGCCACACACGTGACTTTGTCTGGGCCCTGAAGGCTGAGGAGGGGAAGGCTGTTCCTGAACAAGCCTCAGAGGTGGGTGTTGGAGATGATGTCAGGCTGGGAAGGGGCCTGTGCAGCCGGGAGCCTCTGTAGGCTTCGAGAATCTGTGCTCCATGCAGGCCCGCCCTGACCGGGTCTGGCCTCCGCTGCTTCTAGCAGGCCTGTATCTTCTTCTTTGCTTCTCTTTGGTCTTCCTAGCAGCAAACATGTCCAGGATTCCCCTCTTCAAAGCAAAATGAAAGATACCCTGCTCTGACCCCCATGTACCCGCAGACTCTGGCCTCTTCTGGAGTCTCCCCGTCACAGCACGGCTTTTCGGACTGGTGGTCTCCACCTGCTCACCTCCCGACTCACCGCAGCTCACCTCACCCCCGCTTCAGGGACACTGCCCTGTGTCTGACGAATCTCAGCCCCCACGTGACCTGCTCTTCCGCCGACCGCTTGCACTTCCCGACATGCTCCCTCTCCTCAGCTCCGGGAAACTCCTGTCCTCTGGCCTTCGTCCTCTTTCTTTGGTCACTGCTTCCATTTTCCTGGCTGGCTCATCTCACACCAATCCCTCAGAGGCTGGTGCACCTCAGGGGCTGTCCGTGGTTCTCGATCTAACTTCACCCTGGGTAACATTTTTGGCACATGGCTTCCTGGGTCATGCAGTGCTGATACACTGTCTGGGTCTAGACCCCAAATCCATCACCTCCTGGTATCTCACGGGCACCCGAAATGCAAAATAGTGGAAAAGAGCCTTCACCATTCAGCCCTCTTCCCCACTCCGGATCTCCCCGTGGTGGAGAGGCGCCATTATTACCCAGCAACCCAAGCCCCGAACCTCTGTCATCCTTCATCTCTTTGCCCCCCACCTCACAAATCAGACCCTCCCCCATGTATGCACATCTGCCGTGGCCGCTTCCCGGCTCTCTGCTTTCAGGTTTGTCCTTGACCCAGGAAGCCAGCCTTTCCAAGGACAGATACTTGGTCCGTCCTGCTTAGCTCACACACAACCCCCCATTCCCCGCAGGGTCCAGGCCACAGTCCTGTTGAGGCTGTGCCCACTTCCCTCCCTGCTCTGACCATGGCCACCCCTTGAGCTTGTGAGTCCCCTTGTCCTCCCTTTCACCAGCCGGCTGCTCCTCCTCCTCCTCAGGTCAGGGCTCAGCTAGGTCATCCTCAGGGAAAACCCCCTAAACACCTGTACCCTAGCCCTGTGCCCTCAAGACAGGGAGTGCTTATGTCCCTCACTGAGCACAGTGCCTGGCCTCATAGCTGCTTAAAAGAACTTTTAAAAAAAAAATTATTTGAGAGGCAGAGAGGCAGGCAGGGAGAGAGGAGGAAGCAGGCTCCCTGCTCAGCAGGGAGCCCGATGCGGGGCTCGATCCCAGGACTCTGAGACCATGATCTGAGCCAAAGGCAGAGGCTTAAGCTAACTGGGCCACCCACATGCCCCTTAAAAGACCTTTGTTGATGAAAAGTGAGAGCAGGGTTCCTTTGTGGATCAAGAGGCAGATTCACAATAACTTAGATCAGCGTGCTCAGTTAGAGTGAGTTCACCTCACTTTTGAGTGACTTTGCTTTGAGAATGTTCTTTTTGCACCCTGACCCATCTGTTTCTTGAGGTGAGGGTCATCTGTCCACAACGATTACCTCCTCCCTTCGTCTCCTCCTGGGCCCTGGCCGGCTCTCCCAGCGTCCTCTCCCCCCCAGGAATGGACTGCCGGTGCGGGCCGACGGGCATCGCGTCTACCAGTCCCCAGATGGCACCTTGCTGATCCACAACCTGCAGGCCAGAGACGAGGGCTCGTACACGTGCAGCGCCTACCGTGGAAGCCAGGCAGTGAGCCGCAGCACCGACGTGAGGGTGGTCCCGCCGGGTAAGGGGCTTACCCCAGGGCCTTGCTTGTTCCTGAGCTGGGTTTGTGCTGCACGGGGCGGGGAGGGCAGGCTCTGCGGTCTGGGGGACCCTAGCAAGAGTCCTGGCTCACTCTGCCAGTTCCTGGGAGCGTCACCTGTGGCAAGGGGCTCAACCTTCCTGAGCCTCCCTCCTCCCCGGTGCAGCAGGCAACCTCACCGCCTGGGAGAGCTGTGGCGAGGGTGAGGGAGATGGTGCGGAGGGAGGCATCTGGTAACAACAGGTGATGTCAAATATCACTCAGACTTACTGATTCCGAGAAAATAGGATTGACTGGAATTTCATTATAGTACTTAAGGCGGAGAGGCTGTTAAATGCGTCCATTCTAATCAGTGCGGCAAAAAATAGTCCTAAGATTGAAAAGTGCCTTTATGGCTCTTTGACCATGTAACCCAGAAAGGGCAGGGATTAGTGTCCCCATCTTACAAATGAGGCAGATATCCAGAGACCGTATGTGGCGTTTCTGTAAGCCATACAGCAAACGAGGGGCTAAGCTGGGACTAGATCCTAGTCCTCATATTTACTATTCTTTTCCTTAAATGATTATACCAGTAACTGGCAGAATTTTACTTGCATTATTCAGCAGTTTGTTCTCCAGCTCTTGCTCAGAGTTGAATATTAGTGCACCTAAGGCCCATGTTGTAAAGCGGTGTCATATCACTAAGAAAAAAATGCTGCTCCCTCCGTTCAGTGACACAGTGCTGAGACACCATCCATGCAGATGCAGTCCAATTTGAGAGGTGTTAAAATGGGAAAATCAGCACATCTCAAAATTGGTAGACTATGGTTTAATGTTGGATTCACAAGGGCTGTAAGGTTAAGTCAGAGGGCCAGGGGAAGGGGTAGGCCTGCCCTCCGCCTAGCCTGCCCTTTCATGGGTCCTTGGTCTGGACCCACGGACTGACCAGCAGGGCAGAGCCCCAGGCTGAGCCGCCAGCTCTCGTGAGGCCTGAAGCGGACTTTTCAGAAGGGCCTCTCCAGTGCTGTCTGCCCGGATGCTCACAGCGGTCAGGGCCCCGGCACCGCCCCGGGAGAGCTGCTCCCGCCCTGGGGTTCTGAGGCTGCTATGCTGCAGGTGGGGAGTGGCCAGCGCTAGAGGCTGAAAGTCCGCGGTAGAAACGTTGCTTAGTGAATCAGACTGACATGCAGGCTTCCAGTTCCTGAGCTGCTTAGGACAGCCCCTGGGACAGCGCTAGGTGCTCAGGCTTGGTGACAGAGTGCAGGGGCGCAGGAAGGCCTGACCATCACTAAAGTGCTAGACCGCCGGGGCCGGTTTTCTCTCCTCCCTGCCCAGCACATTGATCTCTTGTCTACAAACCAACCGGACTTAATGAGACCCGAGACAAGCTGGAACGCAGGCTAGTGTGAGAAAGAGCAGTCAGAGGACCCAAGTGTTCGTGTTTGTGACTCACTGCAGACACGTCTACATGGGAAATTATAATCAGAAACCCATCTGACAGCAGTCTGGTGGGGCGTCTGCTGATGTGTGGTCGCGCGCTGCAGTGTCCGGCTCGGGCTGCCTCCTGGACAGGACACCGTTCTGCTGGGGGAGTGCTGCTCCTCTCCTATTTTGCGGGCACCTTACTTGACTAGAAGCTGTCTCGCCCCTCTCTCTGTATTCATTTTGTTGATTATGCTTTCTGTAGGGTCTCACTGCTTGAGGCCGCCTCCCTGTGCCCGATCCGTGGTCTGGTGGCATACTGGAATTAGCGTGAGTGTCCAGGTAGCAGGCCTTGAGTTAGTCACGCTCTGGTGTAAGGGACACGCTTCTGTTGAGGATTTCTCAACCTTCTTGCCTAGAAGACCGGGGTGAGAAACAGAAAACACTGAAGGGAAAAAACAGAGGCTCGCTCCTTTTCTGAAGGAGAGGGAGTGGGGCTGGCACAGCACAGTTCAGCACTCAAATTCTAGCCACAGTCACTGTGTGCCCAAGGAGCTGTTCCCGTCTCCACTCAGGCAGAGAGCTGGAGTCACTGGCCCAAAGTCACCCCGTTGGGAAGCAGGAAAGCCAGGACCGAGCTCAGGCGGTCTGGCTCCAGAGCTGCTGTGTTTCCTCACCGTGCTGGGCACCGACCCTCGGGCCCTTGACAGGCCCCAGGGCTGCAACTGCTGAGAGCAAGTCGATACCAAAGTTACGGATTTTTTTTAATGTATAAATGGCTTGATATTTATATAAATGTGGGTACGACTGACTCCTGAGAAACGTCCGTGCAGTCAAATCCACGTAGAACTTCGACCCCCCAGAACTTTACTAACAGCCTGTTGACTAAAGCCCTACTGGTAAGTTAGCACGGACTGTATCTGTATTACATACTGTGTCCCCAGCGAAGTAAGCTAGACAAATGTTAAAAAAATCCTAAGGAAAATACATTTACAGTATTGTATAGTATTTAGTGAAAAAAAAAATGTGGACCCGCACAATTCAAACCCATTGTTTAAAGGCGGGCTTAGTACGGTCATTCTACTGATATCCCAGATCTGTAGAGAATCAGGTACTGAGACCACCCAGGTATGATCTTCTTGTGTTCTGGGAGAAAGCAGGGGGAGAGGAGATGGAGATCAGCCCCATGAGGTCTGACTTTAGGGAAGGTGCTATTCAGGCCTAACGCAGCTGAGTCAGAAGAGCCCCTTCCAGAAAGAAAAGGAAATTAACCAGATGAGGCCACTTCAGTCCCAAGATGAAGCAGTGGGATAAAACTCAGAATTTTTTTTTTTTTTCCACTTTTTTTTTCGCTGACCCTGAGATTGAGAGTCCCTTGCTCTACAGCCCTAACTCGCCAGGCGCCTCTCTCACAAGGGTTTTTAAGGCACCGAAGCTCCTAGCACATTCAGAGGGGGCAGCAGTGTTAGAACCATGGCTCCTAAGGCTGTTCTCTTCATCACCTTGCCTAAGAGCTCACTGGCTCTCTCTGGGCGAAGTGGGAGAACTGGGAAGATGGGGAACGAAGTGAGGAGATAAACTGGGGCTGCAGAAGCCACAAACCCTTTGAGGTTAGGGGGAATCAGCAACGAGAGGAGACAGCTCTAGCCCAACTCGATTTTACTTAGGGCGGATGCCCCACCTTTCCTTGCCAATCCAAGGGCGAAGGCAATCGTCATCCAGCTCTGCAGGTCACAAGCTCGAGGGCAGGGAGTTAACTTCGAGGGATGAGTCATCATGTGGAGTCAAGGTTTGAGAGTCTGTCCTGGGCTGAGGCTGCAGGACCCCGGCCTGTCCCGTGAGGCCCACAGCCGGGGGCTACACAGAGGTGTTAAGAGTACAGAGCGACTGTGCTTTTTGGAAACCTGGCGTTCCTACTGTTGCTTTCCTTTTAAGGCAAAGAAAGGGCAGGTGGGACTTCTCAGCCTCCACAGCTTCCTTACCCCTCTCTCCCCCGTTGCTTCCTTCCGCAGCGCTGCCCGGGGCCCTCAGCAGGGAGTGTGCGGACCAGCCCGAG
Organism: Enhydra lutris kenyoni; assembly: GCF_002288905.1. Classification (NCBI taxonomy): domain Eukaryota; kingdom Metazoa; phylum Chordata; class Mammalia; order Carnivora; family Mustelidae; genus Enhydra; species Enhydra lutris. Next base: position 20,538,971 of record NW_019154104.1, on the reverse strand, counting down.
CTCGCCAACTGTGAGCTGATCCTGAAGGCCCAGCTCTGCGGCAACGAGTATTACTCCAGCTTCTGCTGCGCCAGCTGCTCCCGCTTCCAGCCTCCCGCTCAGCCTGTCTGGCAGCAGGGATGAAGGCTGGCCTTGGGCCCGGTCCCGAAGCAGCCCTCGGCCTGTGGCCTCCGGCTGGCAAAGGGATCTGTCCTTTAGAGAAGGGGCCCTTTCAGGCTGCCGGCCTGGCCAGCACCCACCTGGCGCTCCGCCACCACAGGCAGCTGTCAAGAGGCATCTGCTTGGAGAAGACCACCCTTTCCGGCCTCCTCCCTCATTTCTGTTCTGCAGGATCCGTTCACTGGGTTCTAAAGCAAGTTACCAGGGTTCTCAATTCATTGAAAGCTGGGTGGGGAGGTGTGGAAGGGTTTCGAAGGTACCATATATCTCCTGGGCACACTAACTCCTGCCGGGTCAGGCCATTTCTCTTTGCTAGAACGCCCTCGCACGTAGGGTCCACTGCTCCGGTTGCGCTCACCCTTCTGGGCGGGCAGCTTCAACCCCCCGTGCGGACAGTTAACGGCGCGCTTGTGAGCGCTCCTGCCAAGGTGCAGCATGGCACATGCGGTCAGGATGGGGATGGGGTGAAGGAGCAGCAGCTGGTGCCGTCAGCATGGCCGAACTGGGGGAGCAGCGCCTTACTTTCCTTCGGAAAGATCCCCCTCCGGAGACCGACGCGCAGAGCCTGGCTGTGAGGGTCCCCTCACCCTGCATCGAGCTGACCCGCTCTGCGCAGTGACCAGCGGGGAGCCTCTCCTCCCCCAGCAGCAATCTGTGAGGCAGAACCAGACCATTAAAAACTGGCACTGGCAGGACAGGGGAGAGAAGAAGGGGAAGGCAACGTATGAACAATGAAGTGGTTTCAGAAATGGCTGGAAGTGGCAGAAGTCTCCTCCATCTCTCAGAACCTCCCGTTCCTCGCTGCTGCTAGATGAGAGGCCTGGATTCAGCGAGCTTCCAGGTCCCTTTCCACTTTAACCTTCTACACATCCTCCAGAGGACTGGCTGGACCTGACAGGTTACTCCGGGACATAGGAAAGGCAGGCATTACAGGGAAAGCTGACTTTTATTACACCACACTGGCTGGAAAAGAGAAACTACATCATGGGTGAGTGACAATTCTTGGTCTACCTCTCCGTCAACACAGGAAACGTGGATTAGGGGCAGAGGCATTTTTCTTCTTTCCACTTAAAAAAAAAAACCGGAGGATCCCCTTTCATTTACCATGGCTAGTTTTGCTATACAAACTGGAAACTAAGGGCTACTTTCTTGGACTCCCCAGTTCTCCCCAACTGGCAACATCATTCAGAAGTTAAGTTCGAGGGTAGCTAGCACTTCCTAGAACTAGTCACAGAGTACTAGGCTAAGGTTATAGCAAAGACTAACACTAACAAGCTGGACCAGTGGCTTTCTTCCATATTGGGAGCTTTTTTTTTTTTGGTTAAAAAAAACCAACAAAAAACAACTTGGGGGTCCCCCCCCACCACCACTCTGGTTTATTGGCCTGGAGTAGGGACCAGGGTGAGGATTCAAAAAGCTCCTCAGGTGATTGTAGTACGTATCCAAGGCTGCGACTCACCACTCCAGCAGGGCCTTTCAGGTGAACCTTGTTCCAGGGTATTTTCTGACGACTAGGCTGGGGGTGGAGAGGGTGGGGCTGAGATTCTGTACCTCTACTCAGCTCCTAGGTGCAGTCCAAGCTCCTGTTTCAGAACACAATCTGAGCAGCAAGAGTCTGACATCAGAGATATGCTTAGATCAACCAAAGCCTAAAGTATAAACACAAAAGTGAATTTTAAGAATATTCCAGTCCTGATGGACAAAACAGATGAAGGGGATTAATCCAGAGGTACAATCTTCCAGTTGGGAGTCACAGAGAGGAAAAGTCTAACGCAGGGCGGGGCGCCTGGGTGGCTCAGTGGGCTAAGCCGCTGCCTTCGGCTCAGGTCATGATCTCAGGGTCCTGGGATCGAGTCCCGCATCGGGCTCTCTGCTCAGCAGGGAGCCTGCTTCCCTCTCTCTCTCTGCCTGCCTCTCCGTCTACTTGTGATCTCTGTCAAATAAATAAATAAAATCTTTAAAAAAAAAAAAAGTCTAACGCAGGGAATATGGTCAATAATACTGTAACAGCACGTGTGGTGACAGATGGTGATCACACTCGGTGAGGCTGTGTGATGTACGAACTGTTGGATCAGTACGTTGTGCACCTGAAACTAACACTGTGTGCCAATTACACTTCAGTAAAAAAAGTACACTAGTCCCAATACAGGGTCTTCTAGCCACCAAACCAGCGTTCTGCAGCAGCCGCCGAAGAGCAGAACAGACCACAAAGAACTGAAAGGCAACAATTTGCTGATAAAGAAAAGGGGAAAGACCAGCCCTTCATGGGCAAAAGCTTCTACCACGAACATTTATTTTTGTTAAAGCAGATTATAAATTCTCATCAGTACAAATATATATAACTTACATTTGATTGTAAGGCCAACGTTCAAAAGTAAAAATGAGATGGGATCTCATGTTGTTACCAGAGGTCAAGAGGCCGCAGCTGGCAACGGATGCTCACCACAGGTTTGGGGGCGGGGGTGACGCACACACGGCTAATGAAACTACAGTCTCCATCCCCACGAAACTCCTGGGGACAAAACGTAAAGGACAAAACAAAACCCACCAAGACCCACATGACAAACCAACACAGTAACCTGCGCTCCCGTCAATGGACGTGATTATGTCACTGTCACCTTAGTGTTAAGTAGAGGACTAACATCACCTGCAGCGGTATGGAAAAGAAAATACATATTCTCTAGAGTGTACTTAGATTGAGTCCATTAAAATAATGACATTAGAATTTCACCACAGGTTCAAGACCAGGACAATGCTGCTCTTTCATTTCTTTAAGACTACAAGCTAGCGGCTGGACTGGTCGTACGCGTGCTGGCTGCCGTACTGTGCTACTTACGATGAATGACACCAAGGAAGCTAGGATCCCATCTGTACCTCCCCACCTTTCCTCTCTCCGCTTCGATAGGCATCACTGATAAATCAATCTTATGTACAATTTCTTACAGCTAACCCTTTTACCTTTGGCAAGATTACTTACAACTCATACAACTTTTTAATATTGAGAACTATTTAAAATATTCTAAATGCATAAAAATAAAGATTTTGGCTTTTTCTGATATATATTTATAATATTTATTCTTACTCAAAGTGGAAGCTCAACTTTGCCCCTAAAATATAGCTCTGTTGGGCAGCTGCTGATGTGCCCTCCTGGGAATTCTGGTGGCACAGCCTGCCTCTCGTCCCCAGCCCAAGCACAGGCCACCATGTTCTTGACCTGACAGGCCAGTACTGAGAGGCGGCACATGAATGGCCTGAAAAACAAAGGGAGATTGTTTTGCTTCCCGTTGTGTTTTATATTCCAGTAAATGTGCTTTGAATACAAATTCCTGTTCAGATACTTCTGCCTCTCTGTTGCCAGAGATTTGTAAGGGGCTGAGGGAGAAAGAAGGGGACAGAGGGCAACATTTCTTTGACTTCTTTAGCCTAACTGCAAGACAACTCTTCTCTAGGAATGTTTTTTCAATTTTTTTAAAAAATCACCTTTCCTAGCACACTCTGCCTGGACATGCTCCTTGGGACCTTTGGGATTAGTGAAAAGTATACTGATTGGGAACACAAAGTTCCTTTTGCTCCTTTGACCTCTGCCCCTGCCCTTGCCTAAGTACAGACAAATACGTAAGCCACAGAGACGGCTTAAAGTTCAATTTCAAACGTCTTCTGTAAATCGCTGGAGAAAGGATTGGTGGGAGAGGGGTTCGTGCGCTGCTTGGACTTGCTTTCTAATGCAGCCCACTGGGCTTCGAAAGGATCCACGGGGCAGGTGCCCGCAGGAACCTCTGTGTGCTTATCTCCGGAGGCCAACCTGCCTTCGTCTACACCATTGAAAGCTGCAGAACCGTTGAGATGCTGAGCAGGCGGCTTAAAGAAGGGACTGGCAGTAGCACTGCTTGTCTCATACTGAGGGAATGTCTGCTGCTTGACCAGGCTGGGAGACTGATGGGGGTGGGTAGCCTGAGGGTGGCCTGCAGTGCCAAACACGTTGGCTACCATCTGGGAGGGAGTGATGCCCACCACAGGCACATTAGGGGCTGGATAGGGCATCCCATTGGCCACAGGATAGGACTGGGCAGGGACAAAGGCTGGCTGCAGGGGTGGGCCCACACCCACTGGCACGGGCTGAGAGGCGAGGAATGCATGCCCTTGGAAAGGCGGCGCCGGCTGGGTCATGGCAGTGGGTGGAGGAGGCTGGAGAACTGGCTGCAGCGCAGTGGCGGAGGCCTGGGGCTGCTGAGCCCGGACGCTCTTGGACACCTCTTCTAACCAGCGGTCAGCTTCAGAGGGTGTGCGTCTGTGACCAGCCTGGAAGAGACCTGGAGATGCAGCACCAGAAGACTGACCCCACTCGGTCCCTGGGAACAAACACGATGGAGAGAGACAAAAGAATCAATCTTTAGGGGCTTCTTTCCTTACCTGGTAACCTTGGTTACCTGACTGATCCTAACATGTGGATACTTCGTGGTTCTGGCCAGTGGGAGAAAAGTCTCTTTAACCAGCTGAGGAGGTCTTGTTTTAGGACAAAGGGAACGTGTCAGACCATGCTGCTGTCTCAGCCATGCAGAGGAGCTGTCTAGATCGGGCTCGACTGCATTCAACGAAGGCAACTGGCTGGAATCAGAAACGCTTTCCTACTGCCGCACTTACTCCATGGCCCAGAGACCAGCTTGCATATGCTCTACAGGGCCCAAGGCGATTCATCTTCGCTCTAACAGAATAAAAATAACCAGTGACTTGGCCATATGCCTCACGGCCCCTGTCTCACTTCAAGACACATGTTATCCTTCAGGTGAACTTCATTACTATTTAAAATTTGTTCTAAAAAAAAAATTTGTTCTGATTTTAGAGTTAACAAATGTTCACTATAGGAAAACTGGGAAGTACAGAAAAGCAAAAATGAAGTACTTCTGGCAGCCCTTTCTGTAGGCCTGCCACCGTAAGAAGTGGGGTTCCCAATTGCGACAGGCATGTCCACACATACCCAAATTCAGTGGTTGCCTCAGGGTAGGGCACAGGAATCTGTATTTTATGAAAGCTCTAGGGGTTGGCTCTATTTCGAAGCCCTAAGAACTACTGAATCTAATCTCTGGAGTTTGTCTCCTTCAACATCTATTTCTGGGGGGATCATACTGTCCCTGAAAGGATTCCTCCCTGGCTCCCACTCAGGTAAATGGCTGATTCCTGAACAGGTGTCACTCTTCTGATCCCAGAATCCTCTCCACCATCCATGGCCACCTTACCCGAATGTGTGGCTGCAATTCCCTGGTTAGCAGCATCAGGGGCATGGGCCCAAGGGTTGGTTTCACGCACAGGCATTGCTACGGGTGCTAGAGCGGTATGAGCTGGCTTAGCAGCAAGCACATGGAAGGCTGAGTCAGTGCCATTAGCTACAATGGGAGCAGACAACATCGATGGAGTTAATTCATGCAGGGTGGACGGGCGACCCCCAGGAGCTGGGTCAGTCAGGCCAATGTGCGATACTGGCGGAACAGATAAGACAGAAAAGTTGATGTTGCGATAACCATGCCATCTTGCAATGGATATACAAACCTTTTGGCGAAGAGGGAATTAGAAGTTGTAATTAAGATAGCTACACTGGGGGCACCTGGGTGGCTCAGTGGGTTAAGCCTCTGCCTTCGGCTCAGGTCATGATCTCAGGGTCCTAGGATAGAGTCCCGCATGGGGGGGGGGGGTCTCTGCTCAGCAGGGGGCCTGCTTCCCCCTCCCCTCTGCCTGCCTCTCTGCTTACTTGTGATCTCTCTCTCTGTCAAATAAATAAAATCTTTAAAAAAAAATAAAATAGCTACACTGATTTAAAAAAAAAAAAAAGTCAATGACCGTTCTAGGAAAATATGTGTACAGGGAGAGAAGGAATGAAACCTAGAAAAACAATTTCCAATTAAGCTGAACAAAGCTGCTTTGTCTAACAAGCAGCAAAAATCTATTCCAGATATAGCTTGGCCTCTGGTATACTGATGTAGATAAAGCAATTCCTTCTCCTACCACTCTTCCAAAAGTTCAAATGATGCCAACAATAACAATGGGTTAAATATAATGATCCCTTATGATCATTAATATACTTCATTAACATTACTTGAGAATGCATCATCCTATCTAATTCTCTCAAAAACCCCCTAAGGCTCGTATACTCATGCTATAAATGAGAAATCAAATTTGGTATATGTTTTCATTTGGTTAATAAATTTGTAATTCCCGACAGAATCTCATCTCTCTTTTTTGAAGATTTCTCCCCTCAGTAATGTTCATAATATCTCAAAGTACTATTATTCTTTCCTCTCTCTTTATTAAAATCTCTTAACCTTTGCCCCTTTACTCCAGATATCTTTTCCAAGAGTTTCTGTTCCTTAGCCCAGCTCTCTATCGTATTTAGTACACAGCAGACAAGCAGGCACTGTTCCCTGCCCTTTGCTTTTAATCACTCCCTCTTTAAGACCAGGCAACCATGCTTACAGCATTGGTACTATTTACCCCAGGGCTTGTCTGAAAGACTAGCTCATCCACAGACTGGTAGTTCCTTAAAGGCAGGGAAAGGACTATGTTCTATTCAGTTCTGTATATCCCACTATAAACAGGCACAGAGGCAGCAGAATGTTAACAGGTAGGATATTCAGAGAGACCTGGGTTTGAATCCTGGCTGTGCAATTTGGGCAATTTACACAATCTCTCTGAGCCTCATTTTCCTTATCTGTAATGCTTACCTCAAAGGGTTGTTGTGGAGATTAAATGAGGTGAGAAAATGCACGAGTCCTTACCAAGATGTGGCAGCCACAGTGCTAATAAGCACTCAACAAATTGTGCCTACTATAGGTATTATAAATATTTGTTATATGAAATGAAAAGCCATTTGGTGCACATGATTATAATGGACTTTTTTTTTCCTTTTGTTATTAAAAAGAGACTCTGAAGGAAAGCATGTAGTAGCTTCCTCTGGTAGGAACGGGGTACTGTCTCCAACAGCAAAACTTCTGGGGGCACCTGGGTGGCTCCGTGGGTTAAAGCCTCTGCCTTCAGCTCGGGTCATGGTCTCAGGGTCCTGGGATCGAGGCCTGCATAGGGTTCTCTGCTCATCAGGGAGCCCGCTTCTCCCTCTCTCTTTGCCTGCCTCTCTGCCTACTTGTGATCTGTCAAATAAATAAATAAAATCTTAAAAAAAAAACAAAAACAAAACTTCTGAGCTCTTTCTCAAAAGAAATAAAGAAATGGTGATTATAAGAGTTCAAATTCTAAAAGTCTGTAATTTAAATTATATATAGACTCTTTGCGGACTTCAGAGTCAAAACCAGCTATTAACTCGGCATCTATGAAAACAACGTTTAGTAACTCTTCAATGCCTTTACAAAGGCAAATTTTAGGTCACTTGTTATAGAAGATGAACTAAAGAGCCAGAAGAAGTGCCTTTTTCTCTAACAGCCTCTTGTGACAGGAGGAAGATGAGGTGAGTCCAGGGCTTCTCAGCCTTGGCACCACTGACCACTTGGGCCAGATGACTGATTTCCTTGTCACAAGGGCAGCTATCGGGCACACTGAAGGATGTGTGGTACCATCCTCAGCCTCTATGCAGAGGACAGTAGCAACCACCCCTTCCAGGGTGTCACACCCAAGAATGTCACCAGTGAATGCCAAATCTTCACTGAAGGGAGTAAATTGGCCCCGGGTTGAGAACTACTCTGCTAAGAACGCATACGCTGTGCGGCGCCTGAGTGGCTCAGTTGGTTAAGCGTCTGCCTTCTGCTCGGGTCAAGATCCTGGGGTTCTGGGACTGAGCCCCGCATCAGGCTTCTTGCTCAGCGGGGAGCCTGCTTCTCCATCTGCTGCCACTCCTCCTGCTTGTGCTCTCTGACAAATAAAATCTTTAAAAATTAAAAAAAAAAAAAAAAGGTATACACTGGAACCAACTCTGATGACAGCTGCTTCTAGAGAGCTAGCTGGAAACTCTCTTAACGGTTAAGTGGCAAATAAAGCAGGGTGTGGGGGACTACAAAAGCTCCTAACAGAAGGGGATCAAAGATGATAGGTACATGCAGAATGATGAATGCAGACATTTTAGGAAACAGGACTGGGACAGAGAACAAAGACATTGTGGAACAGGGAAATTAAGGCATCTGAGACATCATCAGACAGGGAAATTAATGGGTCTGACCAGCTCTTGGGAAGCTCAGGGTGCCAACCAGCAGTCAGTGAGCTGTGCCATAGAAGTACAAGCTTCAAGGAGAACTGAGCAGGCCAAGAGGGTACCAACCAACCTTGAAAGGCAGGAGACTGCGGTGCTATCACGGTCCCTGGTTTGGTCATTGGGGCAGATGAGAAGGGATCCTCGGAGGGTGTGCTGAAGGCATTGGTGATCTGTGAGCACAGGGAGCTGATACTCTCTGCCTCTCCTTCTACTTCTGGCACTGCAAGGCAAACAAAAAATGGCTCCAGACAGCAAAACTGAATAATTCTAAAATAAAACAGTATGACACTAGGTGGCATTTTTATAATGCATCCCTTATTTGTGAAAGAAAAGTCTCAACCGTCAAGTGGGACTATAAAAACAGCTTTAAAAATTGATATAAAGGGGCGCCTGGGTGGCTCAGTGGGTTAAAGCCTCTGCCTTCGGCTTGGGTCATGGTCTCAGGGTCAGGGGATCGAGCCCCGCATCGGGCTCTCTGCTCTCTGCTTGGTGGGGAGCCTGCTTCCCCCCGCTTCTCTGCCTGCCTCTCTGCTTACTTGTGATCTCTGTCAAATAAATAAATAAAATCTTCAAAAAATTTGATATAAAATGTCAACAATTCATGTACTAAGGACTATCTTCCTCCCTGCCAATCCCCAGACTTCTTTATATCTTTTCCTGTGTGAAAGTACTTAGAACTTGGTGTTCTCTTTTTCTGCCAGTTAGATCTTTCTGGAAGACATCTCCAACCTGTTTGTCTCCCAACTAGTTCCCAAGGTCTGGGTACAGTTCTAGAGCCACTTAGTAACTCTATCAGGAAATGGGTTAAAGTCAGGGGCAGCAGTGCAGCTCTTTTTCTCTGTAAGAAGCTACGACCATGTCATCACTCTTTTTCCCAAAGTTGCAAGTATAGGGGCACCTGGCTGGCTCAGTCGGTTAAATGTCCAACTCTTGGTTTCAGCTCATGATCTCAGGGATGTGAGACTGAGCCCTGCATCAGGCTCCATGCTGGGCGTGGAACCTGCTCAAGATTCTCTCTCTCCCTCTCTCTTTAACCCCTTCTCCCACCTCCCCACCCCCTGCTCTAAAAACAAAAACAAAAAACACCAAAGTAGCAAGTATATGAACTGTGATAACATGAAAAAGCAAACTGGGGTCCAGGACTCCAGAGGCTTCATTCTTAATAATGGCTCTGGGATACTTCTACATCACTGGAGAAGCTGATAATATGTGAACCTTTCTTTCACTCAGCTATGAAAAAAAAGAATGCTTTTTGTTTCCCATCTGCTTCAGAGAAGAACTGAAGACAAGGTCCTGAAAGCATCTGGAGTTTCTGTGTTTACAGGAGTTGAGAGCTGGAAAGACCCTCAGTAATCATCTAGTCCAACTGTTGGGTAGGTCTAGTTTCAACAGTCAAAAAAAACTGAACTCTCTGAACTTTTATATATCACCAGTGGGAGTGTCTTAGGGAAACACACCTTCCTTATATCCTGTTATGGCACTGGCTCAACATGTCTCAGAGCAAAGTTAAAAAGAGCCCAAAAAAGCACTGACCAGATCTGACACTTTAGCTCCGGATCTTATGATGAGGATAGAGCTACCAGGGCTGGCTCAGCTGTACAGGGACCACACAAAGGCCTGTGTGGCAGTTCTGAAAGGTAATGGATATGTGTGAGCAAGCCCACTGTCTCTGATGAACAAGAGATTTTCGATTTAAACAGGAAACCCGTTTAGAGTTTCCTCTGTATGGAGCCAGCGAGCCACAAAGACAATGAGCACTTATCCATTTCTTCTGGTACATCTGACAGTAATACCATTTGAAGAGATGTGTTTCCAAAGCCTTTTAAATTAATTCTCTGTTGGGTCCCAAATGGTAGAGTAAGAACGGAAACTCGAGACCCTTGATGTTTGGAAGTAGGTTGGCTGAGAGGTAGTGTACTTCCATCAGGACAAACTACAAGCCTTGCAGCTCGGTCCACGAACTCCCATCATGGCTCTGTCACCTATCTGTTGAAGAGAAATGAACAATTCACGTCTCCCTGCATGAACCTTAGTGGTCTCCTAGGGGGTAATGACACAAGATACATATAACCAGCAACCAGGTTCAGAGTGAGAGGGGTGGCTAGCCTGACGGGATTAGTGTCTCCACCGGAAGTGATGATAACGCTTCTGTGCTGGAGCACCAGTGAGTCAGGCAGATGCTGCATTACCTGCATTTTTTATGGGGAAATCAGTCTTCCTCTGCATAGTGGAAGGCAACTCGTTGATGCGCAGGGAGAGCTGGCGTTTAAAGGGTGACATCTTCTGGCTAAGAGCAGGAAATCCTCGGAAAGAGCCTTGGCGAGCAAGTTGTTCAATGGGTGCGTGCCGGCGTGGGATGGCATGAGGATTGTTCGTCTCCAGGGAGGCAGTGGCATCCGAAGTGGGAGAGGTGGGAGAGGACGGGGATGGGGCAGTATTGCCAGGGGCCACTGATGAACCAACAACTGTCTTATCTGTTTCAGCTCAAGAAAGTCAAGAGAAAGAGGACCTTAGCAGTCTTCAAATAATTCCAGCTTATACAGTGGAGGAACTCCAAACCCTCCTAGGTCCTTTTACCCAACTCTTTCCCAATGTGTCTCTTAAAGGACAGGTTAAAAGCAGCGCTCAGATCTCCTACATCTCAGACAAATAAAAGGTTTAATATCCTACTACATGTCATGGCATACCTACTAAGACACAAATATTAGATCTTTGATTCTCATGCAGGGATTCATAACTTAAGACTTGAAGACTGACCAAGATTAAAAACAAAACAAAACAAAATAACCCAGCACCTATGAACTCCTATGTGAGGTCCTTTAAATAATGATGATTCATAGTTTTCAATGCTTGTTCACTTGCTTTTTGAGGGAGAGAGGACTCTGGGAGTGCCAGGGACAGAAAGGTCCAAGCAACTGTTAGTTAGATTAGATGTTAAAGAATGTCATAAAGCAGTCTTTTTAAAATCATAAATAATGTGCATCTGTGGCTCATCAGAATAAAAGCATACAGAGTAAAATTTTAAACTGGATTACACCTAAATACATAACCATCTCCACGTGAGCACCAGCTGAATCCCATTCTGGTGGTGGTGAATCTCTGTCCGCCTCTGCCCGTAATCCTCTAGACGCTAGGACTCAACCACTTCAGCAGGTGCTATGTGTACTGAGGAGGAGTATTTGGTGTTATTAAAGAATACGCTCCCAGTCTGAAAAATCACTGAAGCCCACTAAATAATAGCTATACATACTAAATTCTCTGTTAAGAATAGCATGGTGTTTTTTATTCTTTGGTATCTGGTGCAAATGTAATGTTCATAAGACATTTTTAAAAATCATAATCAAGAATTTCAAATAAAAAAATATATATATTTTCCGGCTTAAGAATTAGAGTTGTTTGAGTCAGTAGTAGACTAATGGTATTCTCTATAATGGCTGGTTTAGAACTAAACAGATAGAGTAAAAAATGAGCAAGTTTTTATTAATGTAATATTTAAACTGAATGGTTTAATTCCAAAACATTCCTCGTCGGTTTCAACTCTAGCTGTACACAAGAATGCGCAGCATTTTTCCTAAGCCCTATCACTTAGTTCTACAATACACTCAAATCCGACTTTGGACAACAGACTCCTGAATAACTTGCACAGGCATTTCTGCTATGCTGCCATGTGTACCTGAAAAAAATTCACCAACTCTGCAAAAATCACACACTAAAGTTAACAGAAGCTTTGGGAAGAAGATAGGTTAGCTTCTCAAAATCTATGGACTTTTTTCACTAAAGCACTAAAACACAGCTATCATCTAATATGAAGTGCACGGCTGTGAACTCTCTGCCCGCCCTGCACCCAGCATCATCATCAGCAGGCCCCTTGTAGCCTGAACCTGGAACCTGCACTTCCTCCTTCAAGATGTAGGTCGTTGGTAGCATTTGCTTCTCAGAGAGATCAGATGCATCAGAATTAGAAGTCTGTCCTAGGATGTGGATTTCCCCAATTTTGTTTTTAAACGGGGGGGGGGGGGGGGTAACAGAAGGTTTAAAAAACTTTTTTAGAGTTATAGTACTGATAACTACAAATTAGCCTGAACCACAAATAAGTCTGTTTGTACACAAGGCAAAATGTTAGGGACTCCAGCTTAAAATTATAATATATAATTTAATATATCACTGTGGCAAATTAAATGAATAAATTATCCTAAGTAATGCTTATGATACTTCATTGTAGTGGGCACTGTGCTTTTGTGAGCAGCCCCTGAGACCTCCTTATCAGCCAGGCTCCCTCAATGTAGCTTCTTCAAATGTCCTCTCAGCCTCCTCCCCAGCTTCCGGTAATGGAAACAGTGAACACCTCAGAAGCCACAAAACAAGCCACTCTAATGGAAAGGCCTTTGTTTAGGTTTTCAGCTTTGTTCTGAAGGTCTTCATATATTACTAAGAGTTCTCTCTGACTGTGAGAAAGCTTACCCCTGTGAGCTTCCAAATGTTAACTTGCATAAATGCAAATTGTAGCAGAACCGACTGTACCTTTCTTGGCATCTTGGATTTGTTTCATAATCTCCTCTCTTTCTGCTTGTTCGGTGGCTGTTGTAACGCGGAATGATCCTTCTCTTGTAAAAGTGGTCCGACTGGCATCAAAAGTAGCAGTCACTCCACATTCCTTCTCCCTCTTCTGCTTCCGTTCTAAACAGGCCGCAAAAGCACAGCCTACTGCATGACTCAATCTTTCACCCTGTACGTAACAAAAGGTTTAAAAAACTTTTTTAGAGTTACAGTACCAACAACTACAAATTAGCCTGGACCACAAATAAGTCTACTTTTCACACATGGCAAAATGTTGGAAACTCCAGCTTAAAAATTGTAATTTAACATACCAATATGGCAAATTAAATGAATAAATTATCTCAGGTCATGCTTATGATACTTTACTGTGGTGGGCACTGGGCTTTTGTGTGCTGCCCCAGAGACCTCCTTATCAGTCAGGCCCCCTCTGTCACTCATGTTAGCTCTGGCCATCAGCTTAGGAGACACTATTCAAGGTCTGAACCCCTAAGTCCTGACACAATCCTGCATTTGCCATTTAGGGGAACAGTGGTAATAGGTACCAAGCATTTCTAAAAAACTACTGGAAAGGCAGCATAAGTTTCAGGAGGCTAAACAGACTGTTGACAGGATGTAAACTTAAAACTTTGGCTAACTAAATACAACTCCAGAGATGACTCAGGAATTATGAAAAGGAAAGCTTAGCTTTCTCAGTCTGCCCTTTCCGAATACTCCCTCCCTAAGCACCCTTCCCCATTCTAGGCCCTCATCACTTTGATGCTTTCCCCCTTACCTTCCCTATCTTCCAGCTCTCTCTTACCTCAACTCTCCCTCCCACTCACACACAGGCAGAAGTTAAAGGAGGATTTCGTCCACACTCCCTACTTATAAAGGAATTAAATAAATAAAATTGGTTTGTGTGTGGGAAGAGAGGAGAGCTTATACAAACTAAATATCGTTTGTTTTTTTTTTTAAAGATTTTATTTATTTATTTGAAACAGAGAGAGAGAGATCACAAGTAGGCAGAGAGGCAGGCAGAGAGAGAGGAAGGAAAGCAGGCTCCCCACTGAGCAGAGAGCCCGATGCGGGCCTCGATCCCAGGACCCTGAGATCATGACCTGAGCCGAAGGCAGAGGCTTAACCCACTGAGCCACCCAGGCGCCCTAAATATCGTTTTAAAGATAAACTGGATAACCCAGAGTAAATTAATAAACTCAATGGATTATTTTTATCAGGGTTATCTGTATTTTAAACCACATATCTAATTGTGGAATAAAAAAATTAGAGATGATACAGTAACTGCTGGTATCACTAACAGTGAAAAAACGTATTTGAGAACAGGGAACCCTCTGTGGAATTTTCAAAATCACACAGTATAGGCAGCTACTCCTACATTTGGTTCTGAGCAACTTCCTGCATTTTATATGCCAGTATCAGATACAATAGGAAGTCATGTATGAAATGCCTTTTGTCACACGATTATAAACTGTAAGATTTCACATAACTGCCTACTAAGAACAGACAGTTACTTTTTATTCATCCACATGAGTTTCCATCTAACTTCTTAGGAGGATGATATTAAGAGTACAGCACTGAAGCATGAAATAGGAGAGAGCACCGAAAAAATTTCAGAACCTGTCTGCATCTGAACAGCTCTATTTTAAGAATGGAGCTACAGCCCAAAGAAGATTATTTCTCCTAGGCCTAGGGCAGAAGTTCTTGAACAGAGACCCTCTCCAAGCCCCTCCATCTGCGATCCACCGAATTTTGAAAAACTCTGAGGGTGGGGCCTAACAAACTATTTTATTTTTTTGAGGATTTTATTTATTTTTCAGAGAGAGAGAGACAGAGAGCAAGCACACACACAAGCAAGGGGAGTGTCAGGGCAGAGGGAGAAGTAGGCTCCCAGATGAGCAAGGAGCCCAGTGTGGGACTCAATCCCAGGGCCCTGGGATCATGACCCGAGCTGAAGGCAGATGCATAACTGACTGAGCCACCATGACATGCACCCAGACATCCCAGCTAACACACTGTTTTGTTTTGTTTTTAAATATTTTATTTATTTATTTGACAGACAGAGATCACAAGTAGGCAGAGAGGCAGGCAGAGAGAGACAAGGAAGCAGGCTCCCCACTGAGCAGAGAGCCCAATGCGGGGCTTGATCCCAGGATCCTGGGATCATGACCTGAGCCGAAGGCAGAGGCTTTAGCCCACTGAACCACC